>NW_027175415.1:90000-107500 GCF_028021215.1 Eschrichtius robustus
AAATGAGTTTTTGTATCAACATGAAACCAGTGCAAAATTAGAATTTAGTTGTCTCTCTCTGTTAAAAGGACCAGGTTTGGGTTTAGGGTTTGGGTTTTTCTTCTATCGGTCTGCTCTGCCCATCATGAGAGATTAGATTAGATTAGGAAAGGTTTTTTCCTTTATCTTTAAGGAGAGAGAGAAAGAAAGAAAGAGAGAGAGAGAGAGAGAGAGAGAGAGAGAGAGAGAGAGAGAAAGAGAGAGAGAGAGAGAAAGAAAGAGAGAGAGAGAAAGAAAGAAAAGAAAAAGAAAGAAAGAAAGAAAGAAAGAAAGAAAGAAAGAAAGAAAGAAAGAAAGAAAGAAAGAAAGAAAGGAAGGAAGGAAGGAAGAAAGGCTTATGTCTTTGTCAAAAGTCATCACTTATTTTCTAGGTTGCCTTTATCAGGTCTTGGAGGACTCACATCAACTTAGTCCTCTCGATATTCAAAGAACCAGGTTTGGCTCAGAACTGAAGAAGAAGCTTCTCTCTCTGCCTAGCAAGTCTTTCCTTGGGATGTTGGTGACATGGCTAACGAAGCACTGTTTCACAGTGACCTATCAGATTAAGTGCTTTACAATCTTTTGGATATTTTGGACACATTTGCTCAAAAATTGAAGGACAGATGAAGTCCTTTGGACTTCGAACGCACTTTGAGATAGGATCCAGGAGGAGAGGGCCCTCAAAATAGCTCAAAAATGTGTTCTCTCTCCTGAGAAATGAGAGAGATGAAACTGAGTAAGTTTCTTGGAGAGGTTCGATGACACGGGAAAGTGTTGTCAAAGAGGAAGGAACAACGTGAAGTCTTCTTTGGCTTGTGTCTGTACACCAATGTGTTCTAACTGTTCCAGAAATGATGGGATCTTTCTTCCTGGAAGTCTTCTCTGCCCTGGCATAAAGTGTTGTCTGTTATCGTCAAAATGGAGGCTCACACGAAAGGGGCTGAACCCAGTATCAGGGAGATGTTCTAACCGACTTTCACGCCAAGGCAGTAACAACAGCCTGTGGAAAGATGGTGGGGGTGGCGGGGCACACGTGGATCAGGTCCATTCTGTCCTTTCAACAGCCGGTCGGGGCTATGGCAGACGGGAGACGTTGGCCCAGCCGGTTGCTCCCTGGCCAACCTCCCCCCTCCCCCACACCTTGCATTCCTTCACCCGCCCATGGTGCCTCCAAGATGACTCCAATTGTAAATAGACATTGGCAGGAAGACTTCTACAGTCTACCGGCAACGTCTGACCTGTCATGCTTGTAACCCTGGGGGGGAAAAATCATTTTTCTCTATGGAAAGAAAACCTCCTCTCTCTGGACCCTCTGAACCCCAGCCACTGGATTTCATTCCACTGCCACTTAGTAGGGGTCATCCAAACATCCTTGTATGTTTTCCGTGTGGGTTGAAGTCTTCCCTCGCTGCAAGCCTGATGTCCTCACCGTGGCACAGAGACTGTTAAAAAAACAAAATGTGTTTGCCACTTGGGGTCTACCTTCCACAGCCTCCCGTGTGATCAGATCAAGGCACCCGCTTCTCTGGGCAAATCCTACAATCCTTCACAAAAGCTCTTGTAAACTTTTTGGAACCGTCACTCGTCCAGTCACCCTCAATCATCAGGCAAGGTCGGCAGAACCGATGGAAAAACTGGACTCCAAGAAGAACAAGAATGACTTACATGGGGTTGAATGAACTGATGAATAGGATGACAATGTGTATGACTACTTGTGTAAAATAGGACTGCTTGGGGAAGCGGGGGATAGATAACTTAGGAGGTTGAGATGAACATATACACATTACTGTACATAAAGTAGGTAATCAACAAACACCTCCTACTATATAGCACAGGAAACTCTACTCACTACTTTGTAATAACGTATGAGAGAAAAGAATCTGAAAAAGAATATCTATATAAAGTATTTTGATATATATATATATAAAGAGAGAGAGAGAGAGAGAAAAACAGAGAGAGAGAGGGAGAGAGGGAGAGAGGGAGAGATTAGGACTGATTGTTAAATCTTTTGTTTTCCAGATACAAGGAAAAACAAAAACAAACAAACAAAACCCAATTTTCTTCTTTTATTTTTAAAGGGGGACGTCCATTTGGTAACTTATACCTCTGTCAGCAGGATAGAATCACTGATCTTTTTCTCCCTACTTTCCTTAATTCAGAAACTCTCAGGGAGGCTTCTTATTTCCCTGGCAATAGAGTTATTTGCATATGTTACTTGGAGGCCAAAATTATGTTTCCATAAAACGGGGATACACACTTGTGGATATGAAATTCTGGTCTTACTCACTTCCCTTAGGGTGTTGTTCTTAACCTGAAAACTGGACTGCATCCCGAAGTTTTTTGAGTTCCCTCCAATATCTGGCTACGACTCTCTCCATGAACGTTTTGCCATTTTCTCCCACCCTTTTGACTTGGCATCACTGAGAACTAAAACGGCCCTTTGCCTGAAGCCCTGCAAACGGAAGCTAGAGAACTTGACGAAAACCTTAGAGAAACGGCCACAACGGCTCCTATGGAAAAAGTCCTCGTTCCTGTTTCTGTGAGAGCCACTCTGAAATTTGAACCAAACACCCGACGACATCATCAGAGTTATTTCAAACTTCTAAAGTTGCTTCGACCCTGACATCTAGAAATCTCCTTGACTCAGAGACAGACAGACAGACAGACAGACAGACAGACAGACAGACAGACACACACACACACACACACACACACACACACACACACACACACACACACACACACACACACACACACACGAGTCACCAGCTCAGCTTTAATATGTTCCAAGGAACTTTCAGAGGAGGGAACTGTTGGGCTCCAGAGTAGGCCGCCCCAAAATGTGCCTCCATGCTCTATTGCTTATTTTGAATTCAAGTGACCTAAGAACCGGCCAGCACAAGAGGGACACACTGGCCCTCCTTTCTGTCCTCCTGCGGAGGAAGATCTCAAGTGAAGACGTCTGCTTTCACGCGTGTCCATGATTCTCAAATGGTGTAGTGGGGTTTCCTGGGTTAGGAAAAGGAGGGGACTCCTTTTGCCTGGAAAAAAAGCCTGTTTCTCACACATCCTCCTCCCATCCCTTCCTCTCTCCCTCCTTCCCTCCCTGCAGTTTGGAGGGGGCAGCCTAAGGGTGGGGGAAATTGGGGAAAGAAAAAAGAAAAAGCCATTCATTAAAGAGAAGCTCGAGGCAAAGTCAAACGCTCCGACTTGACCGGAGAGCTTTCTGCATTTGAATGGAGCGATTGAACGAGGCCCTGCCGAATGAATCGTCCGGACCTCCCCTCCCCCGCTCCTGGCAAAGGTCAGTCCAGGGGACTTAGGAAGGAGCGCTGGAGAAGGAACGGGGGTGGGGGTGGGGGTGGGGGCGGGAACAACAGACAATAGCCGCTGCCTGCCTGCCTGCCTGCCCGCCCGCCGGGCTGAGGCCTGAGGGCTGAGGGCCACGCTGGCTCCTGCAACACAATCCCTTCCAGGAAACTGCTGTGATGACTATTTGGCAGTGAATGATCAAATCTGAACTCTCTTGGCCTATTTCTGCAAAAGGCCCGAGTCTCAGCTACGACAGATTCTCTGGATTTCTTGGCACATGGACTGACCCGCACCCTCCCATCCTGTCAGATCCTCCTTTGTACACACACCTCCACTGGAAGGGTTCTTTGGCCTCGTCCAGAAAACGAACAAGCAAGAACAAACACACAAACAGACTGAATTGATGTGTTGGTATTTGTTGGAAAGAAACATGCTCCTCTCACACACCTGAGGGCAGGAAGCGAAGGCAGGTTCTCAGCGGGGGGGGGGACGGGGAACCTGAACCGAGGTCGGTCAGCGGTCCCCCCCCAACCTCTCTCCCAGGTCACGTGGGCCTCCCCTCCCCGCCTCTCTCTACGCCCCCCTGCCCTGGTTCTGATATTTCACTTGGGAAACTTCTCTAGGCCGACCGAGATGCCAGCTTGCTGTCCTGCTGCTTCATGTCCATCTCTACCAGCCGTGCCCAAAAGGCACGTGAAATCATGGACAGCAAATAGCGCCCCCAGAGCTGTGTGTGTGTGTGTGTGTGTGTGTGCGTGTGCGTGTGCGTGTGCGTGTGCGCGCGCGCGCCAATTTTCCAGGAAGCGGTGAGGGAGCAAAGGGAGGGCTGGGTGAAGGAATCCTGGGTGCCTGTCATCGCACACCCCGCAGAGCACCATTTATTTCCTTCTCCATGTCTGAAAGACACTTAGTCCTCATTTCAGCAACTTGATGGTGATTCCCCTTCTAAATACGTGACAAAACCTATGAAGTACTGGACTCATTGAATCTGTAACTGCTAACAGGGCCCAAGGAGTTTTCAATCGATGGCAGGAAAAGAAATGATCCTGAACATAAAACTGCCAAGAATTCCTATAGATGGAGTTATCATGGACCGACTTCTGGTGATACGTGCCATGGGGGCTCCCAATTGACAAACCGGAATGGGATAGGTAGACCCAGTCATCCCATGTTTTACCTCAAGCTGGAGAAGCAGAGAATATCATCTAAAAGCCTACCTTCATGGCGTCTCAGTGCTCAGGGCTCTTCCTTCTCGGGGATCTCGTGTTCTGTAGGGATAATTCACGTGCTGGGGCAGTAGGTTCCCAATATCAGCTTGTGAAATGGATTAAATGATGTCTTCCTTTTAAAAAGATAAAGATTATTTGGAAAAGTTATTAATAGTGAACACATGATGTTATCCTCTCTGATCTATAAACTAGAGTTGACCGTTGAACAACCAACATGGAGGGTTACGGGTGCCGAGCCCACGCACTGTGAAAATCCATGGATAACTTCACAGTCAGGGCCCTGTATCTGCGCTTCCACCTCCGGGGACTCAGCAACCACAGATCCTGCAGTGCCATAGTGCACGGCTATGGAAAACATCCACCTATGAGTCACACACACACACGCACACACGCACATGCACAGGTTTCAACTTTGTTGTGTTAATTCTTGTGGCCACTCATCCTTGACATGTGCGTGCATACCTATTTGAACAGTAATGTAACAGGTAACCCCCATCACTTGTGTTCTACTTTTTTACTGACCATTGAAACTTAGTTCCTGATTGACCCTAGGGTTTGTAATTATGTTTACAACTTCATAAAAATAGAAAGTCCCTCACTGATCGACAGCGAGTGTATGAAAGGAAAATTGACCCATTCTGACTCAGGGCAACTTTTCCTGGTTTTGAAAGACACACACCCATTCGGTAGTGCTTACGTATGTCCAAGTACTGATCCACTGAAGTGGGGTTGCTTTCTTTCTTGGTACCAAACTTTGCATTCTCAAAATACTTCGCCATCTACCTATTTATGCTGTAGATTGGTAGTAATAGACAATCTCCAAACGTCTGAACCTTGTCTCAATCGTGGGGCTCACACATTCTTTATAGAGTCAGTATATTCCCAGCATTCATTTCTTGATGTGAACTAGGTGAGGAATTTGCCATTGTGACGTTAGAATTGGCACCTCCTTGGTGTGAGGACACCAAGGGATAAGGCACCACTGAAGAATGTCCTTCCTTCACCATGCTGAGACTATTTTATTCAGTGTGAATCCTCTCATGTCCTACAAGTGCTGGCTCCATGGCGAATGGGATTCTCCCATGCATTGCATCGGATTTCTTCTACAGCGGTGATTATGTGGTCTGGCCCAAGACGACGGCCTGCTGTCCTCCTAGTAAAGCTTGTGCTGCCTTCCCTACCGCGTCAGGGATGCATCCCACTCTGAGCTGTCTGTGTGTGCTGAGGCTGGAGCGCCAACTGAAGGTTCTTCCACCGTGGTTCCAGGCTTAGGGTTTCTCCCCACATGATTTTCCTCGGCTTAAAGAGGGTAATTTCTGGCTGAAGGCTCTACCTCACTGATCTCAGACACAGGGTTTCTGCTGTGTGTGACTTCCCTGGTGTTTATAAGGACGAGTGCACTGGGTAATGTCTTACAAGATGTGTCAGGAAAACTACTTTCTCAGGGGAGTCTGCGGTGGGCATTACCTGCCCTTCTCCCCTAGTGGCCAGGCTTCTCTCCACACTGACTCGAATGAGCCTGGAGCCCACCTGGATTCAGGACTCTGGGAAATCCTCTTGCATCCTCCTCATCTCTCCTCCTGCTCCAGCTGTGAAAGCACATCTGATTGGTGCAGCCGATAACTTGTTTCGTGGGAAACATGGACCTGGATTTGGAGCCCTGCGTTGGAACCTGCGTGTGGTCTTCAGGTTCACGTCAGGAGGAGGAGCGAGGCGAACGAACGTTAAAGAGCAGCACCACGGGGAAGGGCGTCCTGAGCACGGGGAAGTACTCCCAGCCCTTCCCCAGAGCAGGAGGGACGCTGACTTTGGGCTCAGGTATTCAGGAACTGTCTGCTGATGCTCAGGCCCCAGACCAGAAACAGACTGTGAAATCCTTTGTTTTTCTAACGAGGGTGAATCCATTGTTCCATAGTGGATCGAACATTATTTTCAGAAAAACATATTCAATAACATCAGCTCCCTCGGAAGGCCAACCACCCCCCACCCCACCCCCCAACCCCACCCCCCCATCCTCATGAACTCTCTTTTAAAGGGAAAATGTCTGCTATGATGACGACTGTTGTGCCACACTCTGCCACGGTTTCAAGAGCAGAGGAGCTGGTTAGGAACTACCTATCACGTTGATCCATCCACTGGATGCAGGCGTGCCATGAGGTGAGTGTCCTGCACTGTTCTGAGTGTTAGATATGGAGCAGAAAGGAAGACGTGTGATTGTGGCCAGAAATTGTCCATCCTGGTGGGATCCTGAAAAAAAAAAAAAAATTAAAAAGAAAGAAAGAAAGAAAGAAGCACATCCCCTTCAGGCAGATGTGGATGCTCTGTAAGTGTATAGGCATCGGCGTGGTGGGGGGCAGAATACGCAAAGCTCCTCTGGGTAATCTTTTATCAGATAAATGGCTGTGGACAGACTCACCCATGGACACCAGATAACTGAGGTCCTCCAGCAGCACAGCTCTAGACAGCGTCCCCTGGAATTTGCTCATCAGGGCGCACTCTTCCTGGGTGAAGGTCGCACACACCCTTGAGACTCACTGATATTTAAAGACATGGTGGATATTCTGGCTCGGCCTGCGCCATCCCCACAATGTCCAAAGGTGACGGTCGAGATGACAAAACTGGAGAAAGACAGGTGTGTCTATCGCAAGCTCAGACACTGTTTGAGGTGCAGTTGACTATTCCCTTGGGTTGACTTGACACGTGCCTTTCAGATGCATCACGGAGATACGCACACTCCTGACTCAGGGTGACCTCATCGCAAGGGGATATGACATGAGGGGTGTTGAGCAATAACCCGGACCTTACACACGCACACGCACACACACACACCCCCCCCCACACCCCCCCACACCCCCCCCACACACACCCCCCCCACACACACACAAAAGAGGTTCGCGGGAGTAAAAGGTTAACGTTACCTCTGTTGACACCCACGACTGTACCTAGTTGTCACGAGACAGGAAGCTCAACTATACATTTAACCCTTATCTGTTCCTGTGCTTTCTTGCAGAAAATCCTCCTGCGCTTCTTTCGCCTCGTGGAAGCGCTTGCTCTTCCCCATAGGTAGCCACCGTGGAACCAGCTGCTGCTGATCCAAGAATTTGGAGGATTTCCGGAAATGATCAGTGATCCCGAGACAGACTCTCCCTTCCGTGATCAAAGCGACTCGGGGAGCTGTCTCTCGCCCCCCCCCCCCCCGCCCCCACATCCCCACCCCCCCCCCCCCCCACCCCGCACACCGCCTTCTCCCTTGTGTACAAGCTATGTCTTTTCATTAAAACGTTTTGCCTTGTTAGCCTTAGAGTCTTGTGGAAGCGATCTTCATTTCTATGGTACTGCTGTGCAAGAATCTGGAAAGGGCCCGGTAACGGGTATGTCTGTAGCTCCCTCCTAGAGCTGGCCTGTGTCTACGTACGGATCCGAGTGCCACAGTTAACTTGTGAAAGAGCTCTCTTGAACTGGCTTAGAAGGAAGCACTCCCGAATTCAGTCCACTAGAAAGGGACCCGCCCGAAGGTTTTTGCAAGTTCACGTGATCTAGGATGAACCCTTCAGCCGAGATATAGCCAAGGTCAAGGGATGGGTTTTATGAAACTAGGCAGGTCTTTAGCGTGATCAGCATTCGAGGTCAACCTTTTCTTCTATCTACGTCGACCCCAAATCCAATAAGTTCACGGGAGTGAACCGAATTCGTCAGCAAGAAAAAGAACTTGGGGGGTGATGGCTGACGTCGTCTAAAGTCTCAGGAGATGTTCACGGGTCATCTCATCGTCATGGGATTTAGAACAAGTGATTTCGATAGCTCTAGGTGGAGGAACTCCTTAAGAAAGGTTATGTGTTGTGGTATGTATGTCTACTTAAAAAGAGTTTCTCCCAGACCTTTGGGGTCACTTTAGAAACTTTAGAGTTGGCGTAAGTGGAATGATGGGGAATTCGTGGAACGTCTAGATCGTTTCCAAAGATAACCTATGGAAACGTTCTTGGCTCAACAAGTCTCAGTGGACCTACTTCTCTCTCTTTATTACAGAAGGAACTGTAAAACTAAAACTAACTGTAAAACTAAAGATGTTTCGATGTATGACTCCACACCTCTGGCATCACTTTGGGGGAAAGAAATTTTGAAAAAGTGACGCTGTGTGAAAATGTATGCTTCTAGACATGATGGAATGGAATCATCCATTTGCCGGTCCAGAAACACTGGTGTCACGGACCCCGTTCACCGTGGCTTCCTAGTTCCTGTTCATGACCGATTCAGGTTTCTAAGGGTTCTGAATTCTGATTGTCTTTTTCTTGTTTTCTTCTCCATTCTTGTCTCAAAGAACTTTACGTTCCAGAAATATATTTTACTTACCAAATCACAGATTGTCCGTTTGTTACAAAAACTTTTAGGTTGAGAGATTTTCTCTTTCTTTCTTTCTTTTTCTTTCTTTCTTTCTTTCTTTCTTTCTTTCTTTCTTTCTTTCTTTCTTTCTTTCTTTCTTTCTTTCTTTCTTTCTCTTTTTCTCTTTTTCTCTTTTTCTCTTTCTTTCTTTCTTTCTTTTCTCTTTCTTTCTTTCTTTCTTTCTTTCTTTCTTTCTTTCTTTCTTTCTTTCTTTCTCTTTTCTTCTCTTCTCTTCTCTTCTCTCTCTCTCTCTCTCTCTCTCTCTCTCTCTCTCTCTCTCTTTCTTTCTTTCTTCCCCCAAGTCTGTGCATTGTGTTTCTTTCACTTTGTTCTGTTCCTAGGTACTAAGGATTTCTTTTTAATGTCATTAGCTTAAATAAGGGGCTTTGCATTTTTTGGCGAAAGCACCAGAAAAATATTTTCTCATTAAGGGGTCGGAATGTTGTTTGCCGGTGATGAGGCTCTCCTTCTGCCAGATGACTGACGATTGGATGGAGGAATATAGTACACATGAGTATGTTCACGAACACATACTGACGTTTCAGAGGACCTTAAATTAAAAACAGAGACCCTGGGCTTTCCTGGTGGCGCAGTGGTTGAGAATCTGCCTGCTGATGCAGGGGACACGGGTTCGGGCCCTGGTCTGGGAAGATCCCACATGTCGCGGAGCAACTAGGCCCGTGAGCCACAATTACTGAGCCTGCGCGTCTGGAGCCTGTGCTCTGCAACAAGAGAGGCCGCGATAGTGAAGAGGCCCGCGTACCGTGATGAAGAGTGGCCCCCGCTTGCCGCAACTGGAGAAGGCCCTTGCACAGAAACGAAGACCCAACACAGCCAAGAATAAAAATTTTTTAAAAATTAAAAAAAAAACACCAGAGACCCCCCTCGCCTCCCCCCTCCCCGCCCTGTAAAATTCATCTGAAGTGGAGAAAAAAACCTTGCTAAAAATCCTTTTCCTTTTCATTCGATCAACATGGTGCATGGATTTCCTAGCAGAAACTTAAGCGAGGTGCATGTTCATCGTTCAGCAGAATTCTAATTTTCTAGTTCTAAGGAAAACTGCTAAAACGAATGAGGATAACACCTTCCCATGCAATCCTTAGGGAAAGCTCCCACCCAATTGAGTGAAAGGAAACTTGGTTTGGAAACAAACGAGTCTTCATTTGGCGACCTTTGGTAGAAATGAGGTGAGGGAGGGAGGGAGGGAAGGAGGGGGAGAGAGAGAGAGAGAGAGAGAGAGAGAGAGAGAGAGAGAGAGAGAGAGAGAGGGAGAGAGGTGTCTCACTTTCCATGGTTCCAGTGTGTACACATTTCAATGACTAGGTGAAATCGCACCAAGAGCCTAACTACGTGTTTCGAATGTCAGTTTCCACAATTGATGAACGGTAGCTGCGTGAAGTCCAAAGTTTGCTGCTGCCTGTTCAGTCTGCAATGACTCCACAAATAACAAACGTGCGTGCCCCCGTGTCCAGTGACCGATCCTCTTTCAGAGCCTGTCGGTGATTGCCTGGTGTGTATGTGTCTGTTTTCCGGGTCACACGCAGTGTGTCGTGGTGTTGTCCCCAGCCCCGGTCTCCCCCGTCCGTGGAAAATAAAAAGAAAGAATTGCCCGAGGACGACGAAAGTGCGGCTAAGAAACCCAAAATGATGACACTGGAAGTCCACTTGGATGGGGTTAGGAGACACCTGAGCATGCCTAGGACAACACTGTCACCGTGTGAGAGACCAGCGCAAGGAGAGCTGAAGAATACAAAGAAGAAAAAGGAGGAGGGGGGAGGGGGGAGGGGGGGGAGGACAGGCTGAAGATGTCTCCAGGCGATGACGTTGGTGAAAACGTTCCCATTCAGAAAAGCACTTCGAGAGATAGTTCTGGACCCACAGAGCACAAAGGGTTATCGTGTTGGAGGCTGATCTTCAGTTAGGGGAACAACAAACAAACAAACAGAAAAACAAACAAAAAATAGGACTGCTTATCCAGAGGTAGAAAAGATACCACGCCAAGAAGGCGAGCACTGTTGAAAACTGCTGTTCCTAGGATTTTACAAAATGAATCAGATGCTTTCATGTCGATGCTTTCCATGACAGTCCACTAAATAAATCGTAGTTTGGCTCTTTTTATATTCTCTACCTTTTAAATGGTGAGTGAGTAAGAGAGTTTTTAAATGTTTTGATACGATTTTTTATTTTTCCCCCCCTTTTGGTACGATTTTTGAATGTCGTGGGACAACGGTATTTTTCCCCCGTGGAGGTGAACAAGATTGCTTTTTTGAGCTTCAGCTTTCAGGGTCATTTTAGGGTCCTGAACTGCCCTGCCCAGTGAGCCCTGTGTGTCGTTGTGCCCCTTTAGAAGTGCTGGTGCTTGATGACATCATGATATCGAAATCTTGATTGTTGACTTACAAAACCACTGTTGGGAGTTTGTTTGTTGCCTTAATCTCCCTTACCTATTGCACTCACGTGACTGTCCACTCTTTGTCTCTCTGTTTCTCTCTCTCTCCCTCTCTCTCCCTCTCTCTCCCTCTCTCTCTCTCTCTCTCTCTCTCTCTCTCTCTCTCTCTCTCTCTCTCTCTCTCTCTCTCTCTCTCTCTCTCTCCTCATAGATATACACGTACGGACACAGAGAGCGCTAACAGTGTGTCCGTACCTATAGCTACATAGGTGTGGGTGTTGATACAGATAGACATGTTACATGTCTTCTTCACCCCCTCCGTGGGCACTTAGTGGAGTTACTGGGTCGCATGGTAGTTTTGTGTGCAGTGTTTTGAGGGACTTCCGTACTGTTTTCCATACTGCTGTCTTTTGTCGGAGAGCCATTCTGTCACCCGCCAGGTGACATCTCTGAGTCCTCCAGCATGCCACGGTGGTGGTGGTCTCTCTCAGCTTGAAAAATACGTGTGCGATCAGGAGCCACTTTTTCTGCCTTTACGAACTTGCTGTCGCAACTCCAGATCCTGGGCCTGTCCGAATATCTTTGTCAAGAGAAATGCGTGCGCTTCTTTGGTTCCCCATTTATTTTTCTTAACTAAAAAAATGTTTTGTGTTTCATTTTTGTTTGTTTTGTTGTTGTGTTTCCGTTTTGCTTTGTTTTTTTTACTAAAAAAAGTTGTTTTCTTTCCTTTCTTTTTTTTTTTTTCTCCTAATTAATGAACATGTTCTGTTCGGGCCTCCTGCCCACTTTTCTCACTGGGTTGCTTGTTTTCTGGAGGCTGAATTGTGTGAGGCCTCGGTCTGTTTTGGATAGGCTCCCCTTACGGGATATGCTTGGGCTTGTCCTAGGCCTTTATAGGTCCATGTATACGTGCGCCACGAGCATAGGTAATACGTGTATGTATGTTATCCGTGCGTGCTTTTTCCTTTGTTTTCAAGGCCAGAGTAGTTCTACAGCTTGACTTCTTTGCTGGTATGGTTTGGTGTGGTCTTGGTGGGACTACGGTTGGTTGTCGATACTTACCGCACTCCACACACACACACCCCCACCCCCACGCACACGCACCCGCTCGCGCTCAGAGTGTTGCATTGTGTAGATGTACCGGAACTCAGCTTCTTTAGTGGATGGCTATGGACTCCACCCTCGCCCCCTGCCCCCCCACCCCCACCCGCCCGCATTCCCCCAACCCCCGCCTGCCTCACCCCCCCCCCCCACCCCCGCCCGTGGTTGTGGTCAGTCCATTTTGAAATCCATGTTCTCGTGACCGCAAGTGCATTTTCCCCCCACCCACGCACCCATGTGTTGTCTTTGGACTTTGTCGCCGTCTAGGCACAGATAGATGTTTATTTCCACTTGTGTGGGGGTCAGAGTGTATCCTTCCTTTCCTTTCTAGCTTCTGGGCTTTGCGTGTCTGCTTCCGAAAGACCTCCTCCGTTCGAGAAAGGATGCATTCCTGCGTTGTTCTCTGAGCGCTGGCCTGGTTTCGGTTTGCCAGTCCCCGCCTTCCCTTCCTCCCTCCCTCCCTCCGTCCGGGCAGCCGGGGATCTTGCTCGTGCCCCTCTGGGCAGCCCGTGCCAGCCTCCCCGGGCACCGCCGGCGTCTCCGTGGGATTTCCCCCCGCCCAGGAATCGCGTGGGGAGCGCGTCTCCTCCGAGGCAGCCTCCCGGCGACATCTTCCCGGCTTCCCCCGCCCCCCCACCCCGTCTGCTGCCGGGGTCGCGCCGTGTCGTGCCGACCCGGGGGCTAGCTCCGAGACGGACGCCTCGGGGCCGCGCCAGACGCCCGCCGCCTCGCCCCGGGCTGAGCTCGGGCGTTTGGGCGGCCCGGCGGCGCTGCAGTGTCCTCGGTGGCCGGCCGGCGACCGGGATCCGGCCCGGGGACGTTGGAGCCGGTTGTCAGGAGCCACCTGGCGGCCGCTTTTATATTGTCCCTTGTCTCTGGAGCTCCGGCGACCTTCGTGAGGGCTGTGACTCGGCCGCCGGGCCCGAGGCAGATTTCCGGGAGCCAGGCGACGCTGGTGGCGACTGTCCCGGTGGCGCCCAGGCGTGGGCGCCTCCTGCTGTCGCTTGAGATTGGGCGTGCAGGTCTGTGAGGGTGGGACCGTCGCCGCGCTCTCGAGCCGGTTTGAGGGGCCGCCTGGCTTGGTCGACCAGCATCCGCCCGCGCCCCTCCGGCCGCGGGGACCGACCCGGCCATCCGACCCGACCTGGGCCGGGCCGCCGCGGTGGGAAGGGAGAGGGTCTTTCGCGCCCTCCGGAGCGCCTGTGGATGGGCGGTCGGGCCTTCTCCTGGCTCACCCTTCGGAGTGTTCGTTCCCCGACCCCCTCCCTCCCCGGGTCCCCACAGCGCCCCGCTCCGGAGGTGGGGACCGGCCCGGGCCCGTGCGTTTAGGCCGGTGGAGGGCGCGCGTGGGTCCCGGTGGTCGGATTCTTTCTGACCGATGTTTTTCCGAGTCGGACTCCAGAGGTGGGGACCGGCCTGGGCCGCGAGGGGTGACCCGGAGAGACCGGCAAGGGCCAACACGGGTGCGGTCCCTCGTGGGCTCCGGTCGCCTGGGAGGCGCCTCCCTGGGAAAATGTTTTCAAGTCCCCCTGGGTCCGGGGACGTGGACGGACCGGGCCCTGCTCGCGCGGGTGGCCGGGGAGGGCGCACCCGGCCCTTCAGCGTGCCCACGTGGGTTCCCGGTCGGCGGACGCGACTTTTTCTCACCCTGCCCCGCCCCCTCCTCCACCGCGAGTCCCGGCCGGGGGGTGGGGACCGGCCCGAGCCTTACTGGGTGGCCCGGATAGGGCGGCCTGGGCCCGGGCGCGGTCCCTCGTGGGGCCCGCTCGTCGGAGGCGGCCGAGTGGGATATTTCTTTTTCTCTAACCAAGTCCTCGCCCGGAGACTCGGAGGGACCGGTACCTGCCCGCGCGGGCGAACTGGGGAGGGCGACCCCGGCCCGCTCGCTGCCTCTCCCACGTTTTCCCGCCCCTCCCGCCCCGCCCCGCCCCGCCCCCACTTTGCCACCACGCTCCTCGGGTCGACCAGATGGCCCCGAGAGCTCCGGGACTGGTGTGGATGGGGAAGTGTTGGGGACAGGTGGCGGGACCGAGGTCCCGGGGACCACCCCTGCGATTCGTGGATGGGCCCCGCTGCCGGGCGTCGTGATTTTTTTCGCCCGAAATGGGCCTTTTTTGCCACCAGGTAGGTGCTGACACGGTCTTCCTTGGCGTCTGTCGCTGAGGACTTGGGGACTCCGGACGCATGCAGGGCTCTGGGCTTGGGACTGCCGCCTGGCACCCGAACCGGCCCTTGCCGCTTGAGCCGCCCGCCTGGGCCTGCGCGCCGGCTCTCGTTGTGTGCGCCCGGCTGACCCGGCCCGCGGTGCCGCCTCCGGTCTCTGGCTCACCCGAGGGCGGCGGGGCGAGGTGGCGCGTGGGTCTTCCACCCCGTGTGACTCCCACCCCCCGCCGCAGGCACCCGGTGGTGGCTGAGACGGCCCCACCCCGCAGGCTCCGTGCCACGTGTCAGGCGTTCTCCTGGCGGGGTCGTCGGCCAGTGTTGCCTGAGAGAAAGAAAAGGAGGTGGTAGGGGGGGGGGCTGGGGCTGCGGCTGCCGGTGAGGCTGAAGCAGGCTCCTCGGATGATGGTCCTCACCGTGCCCCTCCCCTTCGGGGCTTTCTGGCCCCTGGCTCGCTGGATTGACTGATCGATGTGGTGATGTCGCGCTCTCCTGGGCCGGACCTAAGTCGCGCTAGACGAGGGACGGACGTTCCTGGCGAACGGGACCGCTCTTCTCGTTCTGTCCGCGGGCCCCTCGCCTCTCTTTTCACACCCTCCCGGCCTGTCGAGGGGTGTGGGGGAAGGCAGGGGTGGTGGTCTCCGGCCCTGACCCTCGGTCTCCCGCCCCCTGCCTCATGGCGCGGGCGGGTCCGTGGTCCTCGGACGCAGCAGACACTCTCGCTTCGCCTCCTTGGCGTGTGCCTCGCGAGCGGTCCTCCCCGCGTCGTTGGGGGGGGCCGTCCCGCCGCTGCGCTGCGCGCCCCTGCTGGCGCGTGAGCGTGCCTTGCTTGGCCGTCGGTGGTGCCCCTGGAGCGCTCCAGGTTGTCCCTCAGGTGCCCGAGGCCGAGCGGTGGTGTCGTTCCCTTTTCCCAGCGTGCTCCTCGGGTCCCCACCGCGGTGGTGTGTCCCCTGAGTGGCTCTCTTGGGGGGGGGGTCGAGACGGTAAGGGAGGCGTGCCTCTGTTTCCCCCCCTCGGTGGGGGGCCGGGTGCCGCCTCGTCGCGGTCGTCCCCCAACGGCTGTGCTGTTGGGGGGATCGTGTTGGGCCGGGGGGCGGCTGAGGTTGTGCCCCCGGCTGTGGCCGCGAGCGCTCCTGTGGGCCGTGTGCTTACCCATACCGCAGACCCCCCCCACCCCGCCCATTCGTGGACTGGGCGGCTTGTGGAGCGCCTCCGCGGGCCCAAAGGGGAGACGATGGGTGGGGGATGATGCACCCTCGGTGAGAAAGCCTTCTCTAGCGATCCGAGAGGGAGCCTTGGGGTACCGGACCCCCCAGCCGCTGCCCCTCCCAAGCGTGCAGTCGCCACGGTGGCGACTGCCAGAGCACGTGGGCAGAGCCCCTCGCCTTCGCGGGAGGGCTTGCGCCGGCCCCGCGGTGGGGCCGTGCGCCGCTCTTTGCCTACCGCGGCCCGCGCCTCCCCCCTCTGAGTCGGGGGAGGGTCCCGCCAGGCCGGCGTCCGGCGCGGGGCCGCGTGTGCGCGTGTGCGTGCGCGTGCGGTGACCCCCGTGGCGAGCTCAAGGGGGCGGGGACGCCCGGGCGTCCCGACTCCCCTGTCCCGCAGCCACGAGGAGCCCGTCGCGCCTGCCCTCGCCGCGAGTCGCAGCCGGCGGCGGTGTGTGGGCGCGGTGCGGGTCGCCTCGCTCGGGAGCGTTTCCCTGGGGCGCGAGCCCCGGCGGTCGGACTTGGATGAAGGCGGATCTGGCGAGGACGGAGGGGCTGAGTTTGGGTGGACGGGTCCCTCCGTGGCACGCGGGGGAGACCGTCACACGCGGGCCCTGGCGGCGGGGCCGGGTCGTGGGGAGGCTCCAGGGTGGCTGGGGCCGGCCGGCGTCTCAGGCGTCGTGGGACCGCCCTCGTGTGTGTGGCGGTGGGACCCCGCGCTTGTTTTCCTGGTGGCCCGGTCGTGCCTCGGCCCTTCCTTTCCCTGGGCAGCGCCCCGCGCCTCTGCCCCGCGGCCCTCGCCGTGTGTGCGTGCCGCCCCCTCCCCGTCGCCGCCGGCCCTCCCCCGCCCCCACCCCATGACCCCCTTCCCCACACGTCCCCTTCCCCGTCTGGGACCGAGCCGGCCTCGCCCTCGTGAGGGTGTCGCCCCCCCCGGCCGCCTCGGCCGGCGGCGTCCCCGGGTGGAGTGCTCACGGTTCCTGAGGCGGGGAAGTCGGGCGCGGCGGAGGTGTGTGTGGGGTGGGGGCCGCGGGGCGGCCGGTGTGCGCGCGGGAGAGTGTTCTCGCGGGCCGGCCGCGGCTCGTGGGTGTTTGGCGGTGGTGGTCGCGAGCCCCGCGAGCGGGGCCCCTGGGGGGGCCCGAGGAAGGCCAGTCGGCGTCCTGGGTGCCGCGGGACCGCCCCTGCGCTGGAGGCCTCTGGCGGTGAGACCCCGTGTCGTGCCCCGGCGGCCGACTCGCGTCCGGGCCCTTAGGCCCGGCCCCCGGGCCCCCTCGCGGCGGCGCGCGGCCGCCCCCTCCCGCCACGGCTTCTGTGACGTCGCCGCCGCCTCTGTGCGACGGCGGCCGAGCCAGCCGCGCCTCGTCGGCCCTCTCTCCCGTCCGTCCACCCGGCCTCGTCCGTCGCGTCTCTGCCGACCCCCGGGCCGCGTCCCGGTGTGTTTCGCTCCCCGAGCCTGCCGCGGCTCCGCTCCGTGATCCGCCGCCACCGCCGCCCGTCTGCCGACGTCGTTGTGTGTTGGGCGAGGGGGGACCGCCGTCTGTCCCCACGCCGTGCCGCGCCCCGCCCCGGCGCGCTCGCCCGAGCGCGGGTCGTCGGGTCCCCGGCCAGCCGTCGTGGGCCGGCCGCCGTGTCCGCACCGCCCCGCTCCCGGCGGGCGGGCGGGGAAGGGGGGATCTGGGCCTCGGCCCGAGCCCCGCCGCCCCCGTCCG
>NW_027175415.1:120000-122500 GCF_028021215.1 Eschrichtius robustus
TGGACCCGGACCCGGACCCGGACCCGGACCCGGACCCGGACCCGGACCGGGACCGGGACCGGGACCTGGACCTGGACCCGGACATGGACATGGACCCGGACCCGGACCCGGACCCGGACCGGGACCTGGACCTGGACCTGGACCTGGACCTGGACCTGGACCTGGACATGGACATGGACCCGGACCCGGACCCGGACCCGGACCCGGACCCGGACCGGGACCTGGACCTGGACCTGGACATGGACCTGGACCGGGACCTGGACCTGGACCTGGACCTGGACCTGGACCTGGACATGGACATGGACCTGGACCTGGACATGGACATGGACCGGGACCTAGACTTGGGCTCCGTCGTCTCCGGGGTCCCCCGGCCGCCGGGTCGACCAGTTCTCCCCGCGGACCTGGAATTGGACTTAGACTTGGACTTCGACTTGGACCTGGACCTGGACCTGGAACCGGACCGGGACCGGGACCTGGACATGGACATGGACCTGGACCTGGACCTGGACCTGGACCTGGACCTGGACCTGGAACTGGACCGGGACCGGGACCGGGACCGGGACCTGGACATGGACCTGGACCTGGACCGGGAACTGGACGTGGACGTGGACGTGGACCTGGACCTGGACCTGGACCGGGACCGGGACCTGGACTTGGGCTCCGTCGTCTCCGGGGTCCCCCGGCCGCCGGGTCGACCAGTTCTCCCCCCGAGGACTTGGGCTCCGTGGGCCTCAGATACCTATCCTCTACTTGTGTCCTGAACGATCGGTGTGCCGAGTTCGTCTCTTTTTATTAAGATTAAACGTGTAAACGAGAACCACTGAAGTTTAAATAGTACTCTATTTTTATTCTCCTCGCCGGTGGACGGTCCTCCGTTGCGGCGGCAGCGAGGGGAAAACGACAACGAGGACAACAGAAGGAAACTCTAGCTCTCGACGTACTCGTGCCGGCTGAGGCCTCCCTGCTGTCCACCTTCCGTGGAATCGCAGGGACGTTGGAGAAAAATGCTTCCGGGTCCTAGGTCCCAGGTCCTAGGTCCCAGGTCCCAGTTCCCAGGTCCCCAGGTCCCCAGGTCCCCAGGTCCCCAGGTCCCCAGTGCCCCGTCCGCGGCCGTCACTGAGCGGAGAAATGCGCACCAGGAGGATCGGGTTCGTCTTCGTGTCCCCGCCGCCCTGCTGCTCCCGATTCCGATGCGGCCCGCTCACTCGACTGCCGGTTGTCGGGCGCCACCTGCCGGTCGCTCGTTTTTTAAGAGGTCGACCAGATGGCTGGGCCGGCCTGGGTGGGCGGGGCTAATTTTTGAATGACGGAGGGAGGTGTTACAGTGGGAGGAGGGCAGGGGATGCTAGATCATGGGCCAGAGGCCAGAGGCCAGGGGGGCGGGGGATGGAAGCCACTCCAGTCTTCTTTTTTTGTGTTTGTTTGTTTGTTTGTTTGTTTGTTTGTTTGTTTGTTTTTTCTTTTTCTTTTTTAATTTTTAAAAAAATTTTTTATTTTTAATTTTTGGCTGTGTTGGATTTTCGTTGCTGCGTGCAGGCTTTCTCTACTTGTGGCGAGTAGGGGCTACTCTTCAGTGTGGTGCATGGGCTTATCATTGCGGTGCCTTTTCTTGTTGCATGAGCTCTAGGCGTGCGGGCTTCAGTAGTTGTGGCACACGGGCTTAGTTGCTCCGCGGCATGTGGGATCTTCCTGGACCAGGGATCGAACCCGTGTCCCCTGTATTGACAGGCAGATTCTTAACCACTGCGCCACCAGAGAAGTCCCTTATTTATTTATTTATCTATCTAACCATTCATTCATTCATTCATTCATTCACTTATTTACTTATGGCTGTGTTGGGTCTTCGTTTCTGTGCGAGGGCTTTCTCTAGTTGAGGCGAGCGGGGGCCACTCTTCATCACAGTGTGCGGGCCTCTCACTGTCACGGCCTCTCTTGTTGTGGAGCACAGGCTCTGTGGCTCACGGGGCCCAGCTGCTCCGCGGCATGGGGGATCCTCCCAGACCAGGGCTCGAACCCGTGTCCCCTGCACTGGCAGGCAGACTCTCAATCACTGTGCCACCAGGGAAGCCCTTTTTTGTTTTTAATAACGCTTTTCAAATTATTCATTCATTCATTCATTCATTCATTCATTCATTCAATTCCGTGCAGCGGAAGGATGGAGACTTAACCACTACACCGCCAGGGAAGCCCCTAGCCACGCTAGCCCTCATCCATGGATTTTAGGATCATTGAGAAATGCTACCATTCATCTGACTGGATGGACTTGAAACATCTTGTCCATGGATGCAGGAGAGATCCTTTGGAGGTTCCAGAACGTGGGTCTCTTGGCAAGGGCGTATCATGTTCAAGATGGAAAGGACTATGCCAACGATGGTCTCAGAATGAATGGAGTGTGCAAAGAGGTAGAAAGAGAGGTTCCCGACTGCGGGGGTTGGGGGGTGGGGAGCCCAAACCACGTTGTCTCTTCCTCGATCCACCCCAATCAGGGTCACGGGCAGAA
>NW_027175415.1:127500-142500 GCF_028021215.1 Eschrichtius robustus
GTCCTTTCAACAGCCGGTCGGGGCTATGGCAGACGGGAGACGTTGGCCCAGCCGGTTGCTCCCTGGCCAACCTCCCCCCTCCCCCACACCTTGCATTCCTTCACCCGCCCATGGTGCCTCCAAGATGACTCCAATTGTAAATAGACATTGGCAGGAAGACTTCTACAGTCTACCGGCAACGTCTGACCTGTCATGCTTGTAACCCTGGGGGGGAAAAATCATTTTTCTCTATGGAAAGAAAACCTCCTCTCTCTGGACCCTCTGAACCCCAGCCACTGGATTTCATTCCACTGCCACTTAGTAGGGGTCATCCAAACATCCTTGTATGTTTTCCGTGTGGGTTGAAGTCTTCCCTCGCTGCAAGCCTGATGTCCTCACCGTGGCACAGAGACTGTTAAAAAAACAAAATGTGTTTGCCACTTGGGGTCTACCTTCCACAGCCTCCCGTGTGATCAGATCAAGGCACCCGCTTCTCTGGGCAAATCCTACAATCCTTCACAAAAGCTCTTGTAAACTTTTTGGAACCGTCACTCGTCCAGTCACCCTCAATCATCAGGCAAGGTCGGCAGAACCGATGGAAAAACTGGACTCCAAGAAGAACAAGAATGACTTACATGGGGTTGAATGAACTGATGAATAGGATGACAATGTGTATGACTACTTGTGTAAAATAGGACTGCTTGGGGAAGCGGGGGATAGATAACTTAGGAGGTTGAGATGAACATATACACATTACTGTACATAAAGTAGGTAATCAACAAACACCTCCTACTATATAGCACAGGAAACTCTACTCACTACTTTGTAATAACGTATGAGAGAAAAGAATCTGAAAAAGAATATCTATATAAAGTATTTTGATATATATATATATAAAGAGAGAGAGAGAGAGAGAAAAACAGAGAGAGAGAGGGAGAGAGGGAGAGAGGGAGAGATTAGGACTGATTGTTAAATCTTTTGTTTTCCAGATACAAGGAAAAACAAAAACAAACAAACAAAACCCAATTTTCTTCTTTTATTTTTAAAGGGGGACGTCCATTTGGTAACTTATACCTCTGTCAGCAGGATAGAATCACTGATCTTTTTCTCCCTACTTTCCTTAATTCAGAAACTCTCAGGGAGGCTTCTTATTTCCCTGGCAATAGAGTTATTTGCATATGTTACTTGGAGGCCAAAATTATGTTTCCATAAAACGGGGATACACACTTGTGGATATGAAATTCTGGTCTTACTCACTTCCCTTAGGGTGTTGTTCTTAACCTGAAAACTGGACTGCATCCCGAAGTTTTTTGAGTTCCCTCCAATATCTGGCTACGACTCTCTCCATGAACGTTTTGCCATTTTCTCCCACCCTTTTGACTTGGCATCACTGAGAACTAAAACGGCCCTTTGCCTGAAGCCCTGCAAACGGAAGCTAGAGAACTTGACGAAAACCTTAGAGAAACGGCCACAACGGCTCCTATGGAAAAAGTCCTCGTTCCTGTTTCTGTGAGAGCCACTCTGAAATTTGAACCAAACACCCGACGACATCATCAGAGTTATTTCAAACTTCTAAAGTTGCTTCGACCCTGACATCTAGAAATCTCCTTGACTCAGAGACAGACAGACAGACAGACAGACAGACAGACAGACAGACAGACAGACACACACACACACACACACACACACACACACACACACACACACACACACACACACGAGTCACCAGCTCAGCTTTAATATGTTCCAAGGAACTTTCAGAGGAGGGAACTGTTGGGCTCCAGAGTAGGCCGCCCCAAAATGTGCCTCCATGCTCTATTGCTTATTTTGAATTCAAGTGACCTAAGAACCGGCCAGCACAAGAGGGACACACTGGCCCTCCTTTCTGTCCTCCTGCGGAGGAAGATCTCAAGTGAAGACGTCTGCTTTCACGCGTGTCCATGATTCTCAAATGGTGTAGTGGGGTTTCCTGGGTTAGGAAAAGGAGGGGACTCCTTTTGCCTGGAAAAAAAGCCTGTTTCTCACACATCCTCCTCCCATCCCTTCCTCTCTCCCTCCTTCCCTCCCTGCAGTTTGGAGGGGGCAGCCTAAGGGTGGGGGAAATTGGGGAAAGAAAAAAGAAAAAGCCATTCATTAAAGAGAAGCTCGAGGCAAAGTCAAACGCTCCGACTTGACCGGAGAGCTTTCTGCATTTGAATGGAGCGATTGAACGAGGCCCTGCCGAATGAATCGTCCGGACCTCCCCTCCCCCGCTCCTGGCAAAGGTCAGTCCAGGGGACTTAGGAAGGAGCGCTGGAGAAGGAACGGGGGTGGGGGTGGGGGTGGGGGCGGGAACAACAGACAATAGCCGCTGCCTGCCTGCCTGCCTGCCCGCCCGCCGGGCTGAGGCCTGAGGGCTGAGGGCCACGCTGGCTCCTGCAACACAATCCCTTCCAGGAAACTGCTGTGATGACTATTTGGCAGTGAATGATCAAATCTGAACTCTCTTGGCCTATTTCTGCAAAAGGCCCGAGTCTCAGCTACGACAGATTCTCTGGATTTCTTGGCACATGGACTGACCCGCACCCTCCCATCCTGTCAGATCCTCCTTTGTACACACACCTCCACTGGAAGGGTTCTTTGGCCTCGTCCAGAAAACGAACAAGCAAGAACAAACACACAAACAGACTGAATTGATGTGTTGGTATTTGTTGGAAAGAAACATGCTCCTCTCACACACCTGAGGGCAGGAAGCGAAGGCAGGTTCTCAGCGGGGGGGGGGACGGGGAACCTGAACCGAGGTCGGTCAGCGGTCCCCCCCCAACCTCTCTCCCAGGTCACGTGGGCCTCCCCTCCCCGCCTCTCTCTACGCCCCCCTGCCCTGGTTCTGATATTTCACTTGGGAAACTTCTCTAGGCCGACCGAGATGCCAGCTTGCTGTCCTGCTGCTTCATGTCCATCTCTACCAGCCGTGCCCAAAAGGCACGTGAAATCATGGACAGCAAATAGCGCCCCCAGAGCTGTGTGTGTGTGTGTGTGTGTGTGCGTGTGCGTGTGCGTGTGCGTGTGCGCGCGCGCGCCAATTTTCCAGGAAGCGGTGAGGGAGCAAAGGGAGGGCTGGGTGAAGGAATCCTGGGTGCCTGTCATCGCACACCCCGCAGAGCACCATTTATTTCCTTCTCCATGTCTGAAAGACACTTAGTCCTCATTTCAGCAACTTGATGGTGATTCCCCTTCTAAATACGTGACAAAACCTATGAAGTACTGGACTCATTGAATCTGTAACTGCTAACAGGGCCCAAGGAGTTTTCAATCGATGGCAGGAAAAGAAATGATCCTGAACATAAAACTGCCAAGAATTCCTATAGATGGAGTTATCATGGACCGACTTCTGGTGATACGTGCCATGGGGGCTCCCAATTGACAAACCGGAATGGGATAGGTAGACCCAGTCATCCCATGTTTTACCTCAAGCTGGAGAAGCAGAGAATATCATCTAAAAGCCTACCTTCATGGCGTCTCAGTGCTCAGGGCTCTTCCTTCTCGGGGATCTCGTGTTCTGTAGGGATAATTCACGTGCTGGGGCAGTAGGTTCCCAATATCAGCTTGTGAAATGGATTAAATGATGTCTTCCTTTTAAAAAGATAAAGATTATTTGGAAAAGTTATTAATAGTGAACACATGATGTTATCCTCTCTGATCTATAAACTAGAGTTGACCGTTGAACAACCAACATGGAGGGTTACGGGTGCCGAGCCCACGCACTGTGAAAATCCATGGATAACTTCACAGTCAGGGCCCTGTATCTGCGCTTCCACCTCCGGGGACTCAGCAACCACAGATCCTGCAGTGCCATAGTGCACGGCTATGGAAAACATCCACCTATGAGTCACACACACACACGCACACACGCACATGCACAGGTTTCAACTTTGTTGTGTTAATTCTTGTGGCCACTCATCCTTGACATGTGCGTGCATACCTATTTGAACAGTAATGTAACAGGTAACCCCCATCACTTGTGTTCTACTTTTTTACTGACCATTGAAACTTAGTTCCTGATTGACCCTAGGGTTTGTAATTATGTTTACAACTTCATAAAAATAGAAAGTCCCTCACTGATCGACAGCGAGTGTATGAAAGGAAAATTGACCCATTCTGACTCAGGGCAACTTTTCCTGGTTTTGAAAGACACACACCCATTCGGTAGTGCTTACGTATGTCCAAGTACTGATCCACTGAAGTGGGGTTGCTTTCTTTCTTGGTACCAAACTTTGCATTCTCAAAATACTTCGCCATCTACCTATTTATGCTGTAGATTGGTAGTAATAGACAATCTCCAAACGTCTGAACCTTGTCTCAATCGTGGGGCTCACACATTCTTTATAGAGTCAGTATATTCCCAGCATTCATTTCTTGATGTGAACTAGGTGAGGAATTTGCCATTGTGACGTTAGAATTGGCACCTCCTTGGTGTGAGGACACCAAGGGATAAGGCACCACTGAAGAATGTCCTTCCTTCACCATGCTGAGACTATTTTATTCAGTGTGAATCCTCTCATGTCCTACAAGTGCTGGCTCCATGGCGAATGGGATTCTCCCATGCATTGCATCGGATTTCTTCTACAGCGGTGATTATGTGGTCTGGCCCAAGACGACGGCCTGCTGTCCTCCTAGTAAAGCTTGTGCTGCCTTCCCTACCGCGTCAGGGATGCATCCCACTCTGAGCTGTCTGTGTGTGCTGAGGCTGGAGCGCCAACTGAAGGTTCTTCCACCGTGGTTCCAGGCTTAGGGTTTCTCCCCACATGATTTTCCTCGGCTTAAAGAGGGTAATTTCTGGCTGAAGGCTCTACCTCACTGATCTCAGACACAGGGTTTCTGCTGTGTGTGACTTCCCTGGTGTTTATAAGGACGAGTGCACTGGGTAATGTCTTACAAGATGTGTCAGGAAAACTACTTTCTCAGGGGAGTCTGCGGTGGGCATTACCTGCCCTTCTCCCCTAGTGGCCAGGCTTCTCTCCACACTGACTCGAATGAGCCTGGAGCCCACCTGGATTCAGGACTCTGGGAAATCCTCTTGCATCCTCCTCATCTCTCCTCCTGCTCCAGCTGTGAAAGCACATCTGATTGGTGCAGCCGATAACTTGTTTCGTGGGAAACATGGACCTGGATTTGGAGCCCTGCGTTGGAACCTGCGTGTGGTCTTCAGGTTCACGTCAGGAGGAGGAGCGAGGCGAACGAACGTTAAAGAGCAGCACCACGGGGAAGGGCGTCCTGAGCACGGGGAAGTACTCCCAGCCCTTCCCCAGAGCAGGAGGGACGCTGACTTTGGGCTCAGGTATTCAGGAACTGTCTGCTGATGCTCAGGCCCCAGACCAGAAACAGACTGTGAAATCCTTTGTTTTTCTAACGAGGGTGAATCCATTGTTCCATAGTGGATCGAACATTATTTTCAGAAAAACATATTCAATAACATCAGCTCCCTCGGAAGGCCAACCACCCCCCACCCCACCCCCCAACCCCACCCCCCCATCCTCATGAACTCTCTTTTAAAGGGAAAATGTCTGCTATGATGACGACTGTTGTGCCACACTCTGCCACGGTTTCAAGAGCAGAGGAGCTGGTTAGGAACTACCTATCACGTTGATCCATCCACTGGATGCAGGCGTGCCATGAGGTGAGTGTCCTGCACTGTTCTGAGTGTTAGATATGGAGCAGAAAGGAAGACGTGTGATTGTGGCCAGAAATTGTCCATCCTGGTGGGATCCTGAAAAAAAAAAAAAAAATTAAAAAGAAAGAAAGAAAGAAAGAAGCACATCCCCTTCAGGCAGATGTGGATGCTCTGTAAGTGTATAGGCATCGGCGTGGTGGGGGGCAGAATACGCAAAGCTCCTCTGGGTAATCTTTTATCAGATAAATGGCTGTGGACAGACTCACCCATGGACACCAGATAACTGAGGTCCTCCAGCAGCACAGCTCTAGACAGCGTCCCCTGGAATTTGCTCATCAGGGCGCACTCTTCCTGGGTGAAGGTCGCACACACCCTTGAGACTCACTGATATTTAAAGACATGGTGGATATTCTGGCTCGGCCTGCGCCATCCCCACAATGTCCAAAGGTGACGGTCGAGATGACAAAACTGGAGAAAGACAGGTGTGTCTATCGCAAGCTCAGACACTGTTTGAGGTGCAGTTGACTATTCCCTTGGGTTGACTGGACACGTGCCTTTCAGATGCATCACGGAGATACGCACACTCCTGACTCAGGGTGACCTCATCGCAAGGGGATATGACATGAGGGGTGTTGAGCAATAACCCGGACCTTACACACGCACACGCACACACACACACCCCCCCCACACCCCCCCACACCCCCCCCCACACACACACCCCCCCCACACACACAAAAGAGGTTCGCGGGAGTAAAAGGTTAACGTTACCTCTGTTGACACCCACGACTGTACCTAGTTGTCACGAGACAGGAAGCTCAACTATACATTTAACCCTTATCTGTTCCTGTGCTTTCTTGCAGAAAATCCTCCTGCGCTTCTTTCGCCTCGTGGAAGCGCTTGCTCTTCCCCATAGGTAGCCACCGTGGAACCAGCTGCTGCTGATCCAAGAATTTGGAGGATTTCCGGAAATGATCAGTGATCCCGAGACAGACTCTCCCTTCCGTGATCAAAGCGACTCGGGGAGCTGTCTCTCGCCCCCCCCCCCCCCCCCGCCCCCACATCCCCACCCCCCACCCCCACCCCGCACACCGCCTTCTCCCTTGTGTACAAGCTATGTCTTTTCATTAAAACGTTTTGCCTTGTTAGCCTTAGAGTCTTGTGGAAGCGATCTTCATTTCTATGGTACTGCTGTGCAAGAATCTGGAAAGGGCCCGGTAACGGGTATGTCTGTAGCTCCCTCCTAGAGCTGGCCTGTGTCTACGTACGGATCCGAGTGCCACAGTTAACTTGTGAAAGAGCTCTCTTGAACTGGCTTAGAAGGAAGCACTCCCGAATTCAGTCCACTAGAAAGGGACCCGCCCGAAGGTTTTTGCAAGTTCACGTGATCTAGGATGAACCCTTCAGCCGAGATATAGCCAAGGTCAAGGGATGGGTTTTATGAAACTAGGCAGGTCTTTAGCGTGATCAGCATTCGAGGTCAACCTTTTCTTCTATCTACGTCGACCCCAAATCCAATAAGTTCACGGGAGTGAACCGAATTCGTCAGCAAGAAAAAGAACTTGGGGGGTGATGGCTGACGTCGTCTAAAGTCTCAGGAGATGTTCACGGGTCATCTCATCGTCATGGGATTTAGAACAAGTGATTTCGATAGCTCTAGGTGGAGGAACTCCTTAAGAAAGGTTATGTGTTGTGGTATGTATGTCTACTTAAAAAGAGTTTCTCCCAGACCTTTGGGGTCACTTTAGAAACTTTAGAGTTGGCGTAAGTGGAATGATGGGGAATTCGTGGAACGTCTAGATCGTTTCCAAAGATAACCTATGGAAACGTTCTTGGCTCAACAAGTCTCAGTGGACCTACTTCTGTCTCTTTATTACAGAAGGAACTGTAAAACTAAAACTAACTGTAAAACTAAAGATGTTTCGATGTATGACTCCACACCTCTGGCATCACTTTGGGGGAAAGAAATTTTGAAAAAGTGACGCTGTGTGAAAATGTATGCTTCTAGACATGATGGAATGGAATCATCCATTTGCCGGTCCAGAAACACTGGTGTCACGGACCCCGTTCACCGTGGCTTCCTAGTTCCTGTTCATGACCGATTCAGGTTTCTAAGGGTTCTGAATTCTGATTGTCTTTTTCTTGTTTTCTTCTCCATTCTTGTCTCAAAGAACTTTACGTTCCAGAAATATATTTTACTTACCAAATCACAGATTGTCCGTTTGTTACAAAAACTTTTAGGTTGAGAGATTTTCTCTTCTTTCTTTCTTTCTTTCTTTCTTTCTTTCTTTCTTTCTTTCTTTCTTTCTTTCTTTCTTTCTTTCTTTCTTTCTTTCTTTCTCTTTTTCTCTTTTTCTCTTTCTTTCTTTCTTTCTTTTCTCTTTCTTTCTTTCTTTCTTTCTTTCTTTCTTTCTTTCTTTCTTTCTTTCTTTCTTTCTTTCTTTCTCTTCTCTTCTCTTCTCTTCTCTTCTCTTCTCTCTCTCTCTCTCTCTCTCTCTCTCTCTCTCTCTCTCTCTCTCTTTCTTTCTTTCTTCCCCCAAGTCTGTGCATTGTGTTTCTTTCACTTTGTTCTGTTCCTAGGTACTAAGGATTTCTTTTTAATGTCATTAGCTTAAATAAGGGGCTTTGCATTTTTTGGCGAAAGCACCAGAAAAATATTTTCTCATTAAGGGTCGGAATGTTGTTTGCCGGTGATGAGGCTCTCCTTCTGCCAGATGACTGACGATTGGATGGAGGAATATAGTACACATGAGTATGTTCACGAACACATACTGACGTTTCAGAGGACCTTAAATTAAAAACAGAGACCCTGGGCTTTCCTGGTGGCGCAGTGGTTGAGAATCTGCCTGCTGATGCAGGGGACACGGGTTCGGGCCCTGGTCTGGGAAGATCCCACATGTCGCGGAGCAACTAGGCCCGTGAGCCACAATTACTGAGCCTGCGCGTCTGGAGCCTGTGCTCTGCAACAAGAGAGGCCGCGATAGTGAAGAGGCCCGCGTACCGTGATGAAGAGTGGCCCCCGCTTGCCGCAACTGGAGAAGGCCCTTGCACAGAAACGAAGACCCAACACAGCCAAGAATAAAAATTTTTTAAAAATTAAAAAAAAAACACCAGAGACCCCCCTCGCCTCCCCCCTCCCCGCCCTGTAAAATTCATCTGAAGTGGAGAAAAAAACCTTGCTAAAAATCCTTTTCCTTTTCATTCGATCAACATGGTGCATGGATTTCCTAGCAGAAACTTAAGCGAGGTGCATGTTCATCGTTCAGCAGAATTCTAATTTTCTAGTTCTAAGGAAAACTGCTAAAACGAATGAGGATAACACCTTCCCATGCAATCCTTAGGGAAAGCTCCCACCCAATTGAGTGAAAGGAAACTTGGTTTGGAAACAAACGAGTCTTCATTTGGCGACCTTTGGTAGAAATGAGGTGAGGGAGGGAGGGAGGGAGGGAGGGAAGGAGGGGGAGAGAGAGAGAGAGAGAGAGAGAGAGAGAGAGAGAGAGAGAGAGAGAGAGAGGGAGAGAGGTGTCTCACTTTCCATGGTTCCAGTGTGTACACATTTCAATGACTAGGTGAAATCGCACCAAGAGCCTAACTACGTGTTTCGAATGTCAGTTTCCACAATTGATGAACGGTAGCTGCGTGAAGTCCAAAGTTTGCTGCTGCCTGTTCAGTCTGCAATGACTCCACAAATAACAAACGTGCGTGCCCCCGTGTCCAGTGACCGATCCTCTTTCAGAGCCTGTCGGTGATTGCCTGGTGTGTATGTGTCTGTTTTCCGGGTCACACGCAGTGTGTCGTGGTGTTGTCCCCAGCCCCGGTCTCCCCCGTCCGTGGAAAATAAAAAGAAAGAATTGCCCGAGGACGACGAAAGTGCGGCTAAGAAACCCAAAATGATGACACTGGAAGTCCACTTGGATGGGGTTAGGAGACACCTGAGCATGCCTAGGACAACACTGTCACCGTGTGAGAGACCAGCGCAAGGAGAGCTGAAGAATACAAAGAAGAAAAAGGAGGAGGGGGGAGGGGGGAGGGGGGGGAGGACAGGCTGAAGATGTCTCCAGGCGATGACGTTGGTGAAAACGTTCCCATTCAGAAAAGCACTTCGAGAGATAGTTCTGGACCCACAGAGCACAAAGGGTTATCGTGTTGGAGGCTGATCTTCAGTTAGGGGAACAACAAACAAACAAACAGAAAAACAAACAAAAAATAGGACTGCTTATCCAGAGGTAGAAAAGATACCACGCCAAGAAGGCGAGCACTGTTGAAAACTGCTGTTCCTAGGATTTTACAAAATGAATCAGATGCTTTCATGTCGATGCTTTCCATGACAGTCCACTAAATAAATCGTAGTTTGGCTCTTTTTATATTCTCTACCTTTTAAATGGTGAGTGAGTAAGAGAGTTTTTAAATGTTTTGATACGATTTTTTATTTTTCCCCCCCTTTTGGTACGATTTTTGAATGTCGTGGGACAACGGTATTTTTCCCCCGTGGAGGTGAACAAGATTGCTTTTTTGAGCTTCAGCTTTCAGGGTCATTTTAGGGTCCTGAACTGCCCTGCCCAGTGAGCCCTGTGTGTCGTTGTGCCCCTTTAGAAGTGCTGGTGCTTGATGACATCATGATATCGAAATCTTGATTGTTGACTTACAAAACCACTGTTGGGAGTTTGTTTGTTGCCTTAATCTCCCTTACCTATTGCACTCACGTGACTGTCCACTCTTTGTCTCTCTGTTTCTCTCTCTCTCCCTCTCTCTCCCTCTCTCTCCCTCTCTCTCCCTCTCTCTCCTCTCTCTCTCTCTCTCTCTCTCTCTCTCTCTCTCTCTCTCTCTCTCTCTCTCCTCATAGATATACACGTACGGACACAGAGAGCGCTAACAGTGTGTCCGTACCTATAGCTACATAGGTGTGGGTGTTGATACAGATAGACATGTTACATGTCTTCTTCACCCCCTCCGTGGGCACTTAGTGGAGTTACTGGGTCGCATGGTAGTTTTGTGTGCAGTGTTTTGAGGGACTTCCGTACTGTTTTCCATACTGCTGTCTTTTGTCGGAGAGCCATTCTGTCACCCGCCAGGTGACATCTCTGAGTCCTCCAGCATGCCACGGTGGTGGTGGTCTCTCTCAGCTTGAAAAATACGTGTGCGATCAGGAGCCACTTTTTCTGCCTTTACGAACTTGCTGTCGCAACTCCAGATCCTGGGCCTGTCCGAATATCTTTGTCAAGAGAAATGCGTGCGCTTCTTTGGTTCCCCATTTATTTTTCTTAACTAAAAAAATGTTTTGTGTTTCATTTTTGTTTGTTTTGTTGTTGTGTTTCCGTTTTGCTTTGTTTTTTTTACTAAAAAAAGTTGTTTTCTTTCCTTTCTTTTTTTTTTTTTCTCCTAATTAATGAACATGTTCTGTTCGGGCCTCCTGCCCACTTTTCTCACTGGGTTGCTTGTTTTCTGGAGGCTGAATTGTGTGAGGCCTCGGTCTGTTTTGGATAGGCTCCCCTTACGGGATATGCTTGGGCTTGTCCTAGGCCTTTATAGGTCCATGTATACGTGCGCCACGAGCATAGGTAATACGTGTATGTATGTTATCCGTGCGTGCTTTTTCCTTTGTTTTCAAGGCCAGAGTAGTTCTACAGCTTGACTTCTTTGCTGGTATGGTTTGGTGTGGTCTTGGTGGGACTACGGTTGGTTGTCGATACTTACCGCACTCCACACACACACACCCCCACCCCCACGCACACGCACCCGCTCGCGCTCAGAGTGTTGCATTGTGTAGATGTACCGGAACTCAGCTTCTTTAGTGGATGGCTATGGACTCCACCCTCGCCCCCTGCCCCCCCACCCCCACCCGCCCGCATTCCCCCAACCCCCGCCTGCCTCACCCCCCCCCCCCACCCCCGCCCGTGGTTGTGGTCAGTCCATTTTGAAATCCATGTTCTCGTGACCGCAAGTGCATTTTCCCCCCACCCACGCACCCATGTGTTGTCTTTGGACTTTGTCGCCGTCTAGGCACAGATAGATGTTTATTTCCACTTGTGTGGGGGTCAGAGTGTATCCTTCCTTTCCTTTCTAGCTTCTGGGCTTTGCGTGTCTGCTTCCGAAAGACCTCCTCCGTTCGAGAAAGGATGCATTCCTGCGTTGTTCTCTGAGCGCTGGCCTGGTTTCGGTTTGCCAGTCCCCGCCTTCCCTTCCTCCCTCCCTCCCTCCGTCCGGGCAGCCGGGGATCTTGCTCGTGCCCCTCTGGGCAGCCCGTGCCAGCCTCCCCGGGCACCGCCGGCGTCTCCGTGGGATTTCCCCCCGCCCAGGAATCGCGTGGGGAGCGCGTCTCCTCCGAGGCAGCCTCCCGGCGACATCTTCCCGGCTTCCCCCGCCCCCCCACCCCGTCTGCTGCCGGGGTCGCGCCGTGTCGTGCCGACCCGGGGGCTAGCTCCGAGACGGACGCCTCGGGGCCGCGCCAGACGCCCGCCGCCTCGCCCCGGGCTGAGCTCGGGCGTTTGGGCGGCCCGGCGGCGCTGCAGCGTCCTCGGTGGCCGGCCGGCGACCGGGATCCGGCCCGGGGACGTTGGAGCCGGTTGTCAGGAGCCACCTGGCGGCCGCTTTTATATTGTCCCTTGTCTCTGGAGCTCCGGCGACCTTCGTGAGGGCTGTGACTCGGCCGCCGGGCCCGAGGCAGATTTCCGGGAGCCAGGCGACGCTGGTGGCGACTGTCCCGGTGGCGCCCAGGCGTGGGCGCCTCCTGCTGTCGCTTGAGATTGGGCGTGCAGGTCTGTGAGGGTGGGACCGTCGCCGCGCTCTCGAGCCGGTTTGAGGGGCCGCCTGGCTTGGTCGACCAGCATCCGCCCGCGCCCCTCCGGCCGCGGGGACCGACCCGGCCATCCGACCCGACCTGGGCCGGGCCGCCGCGGTGGGAAGGGAGAGGGTCTTTCGCGCCCTCCGGAGCGCCTGTGGATGGGCGGTCGGGCCTTCTCCTGGCTCACCCTTCGGAGTGTTCGTTCCCCGACCCCCTCCCTCCCCGGGTCCCCACAGCGCCCCGCTCCGGAGGTGGGGACCGGCCCGGGCCCGTGCGTTTAGGCCGGTGGAGGGCGCGCGTGGGTCCCGGTGGTCGGATTCTTTCTGACCGATGTTTTTCCGAGTCGGACTCCAGAGGTGGGGACCGGCCTGGGCCGCGAGGGGTGACCCGGAGAGACCGGCAAGGGCCAACACGGGTGCGGTCCCTCGTGGGCTCCGGTCGCCTGGGAGGCGCCTCCCTGGGAAAATGTTTTCAAGTCCCCCTGGGTCCGGGGACGTGGACGGACCGGGCCCTGCTCGCGCGGGTGGCCGGGGAGGGCGCACCCGGCCCTTCAGCGTGCCCACGTGGGTTCCCGGTCGGCGGACGCGACTTTTTCTCACCCTGCCCCGCCCCCTCCTCCACCGCGAGTCCCGGCCGGGGGGTGGGGACCGGCCCGAGCCTTACTGGGTGGCCCGGATAGGGCGGCCTGGGCCCGGGCGCGGTCCCTCGTGGGGCCCGCTCGTCGGAGGCGGCCGAGTGGGATATTTCTTTTTCTCTAACCAAGTCCTCGCCCGGAGACTCGGAGGGACCGGTACCTGCCCGCGCGGGCGAACTGGGGAGGGCGACCCCGGCCCGCTCGCTGCCTCTCCCACGTTTTCCCGCCCCTCCCGCCCCGCCCCGCCCCGCCCCCACTTTGCCACCACGCTCCTCGGGTCGACCAGATGGCCCCGAGAGCTCCGGGACTGGTGTGGATGGGGAAGTGTTGGGGACAGGTGGCGGGACCGAGGTCCCGGGGACCACCCCTGCGATTCGTGGATGGGCCCCGCTGCCGGGCGTCGTGATTTTTTTCGCCCGAAATGGGCCTTTTTTGCCACCAGGTAGGTGCTGACACGGTCTTCCTTGGCGTCTGTCGCTGAGGACTTGGGGACTCCGGACGCATGCAGGGCTCTGGGCTTGGGACTGCCGCCTGGCACCCGAACCGGCCCTTGCCGCTTGAGCCGCCCGCCTGGGCCTGCGCGCCGGCTCTCGTGTGTGCGCCCGGCTGACCCGGCCCGCGGTGCCGCCTCCGGTCTCTGGCTCACCCGAGGGCGGCGGGGCGAGGTGGCGCGTGGGTCTTCCACCCCGTGTGACTCCCACCCCCCGCCGCAGGCACCCGGTGGTGGCTGAGACGGCCCCACCCCGCAGGCTCCGTGCCACGTGTCAGGCGTTCTCCTGGCGGGGTCGTCGGCCAGTGTTGCCTGAGAGAAAGAAAAGGAGGTGGTAGGGGGGGGGGCTGGGGCTGCGGCTGCCAGTGAGGCTGAAGCAGGCTCCTCGGATGATGGTCCTCACCGTGCCCCTCCCCTTCGGGGCTTTCTGGCCCCTGGCTCGCTGGATTGACTGATCGATGTGGTGATGTCGCGCTCTCCTGGGCCGGACCTAAGTCGCGCTAGACGAGGGACGGACGTTCCTGGCGAACGGGACCGCTCTTCTCGTTCTGTCCGCGGGCCCCTCGCCTCTCTTTTCACACCCTCCCGGCCTGTCGAGGGGTGTGGGGGAAGGCAGGGGTGGTGGTCTCCGGCCCTGACCCTCGGTCTCCCGCCCCCTGCCTCATGGCGCGGGCGGGTCCGTGGTCCTCGGACGCAGCAGACACTCTCGCTTCGCCTCCTTGGCGTGTGCCTCGCGAGCGGTCCTCCCCGCGTCGTTGGGGGGGGCCGTCCCGCCGCTGCGCTGCGCGCCCCTGCTGGCGCGTGAGCGTGCCTTGCTTGGCCGTCGGTGGTGCCCCTGGAGCGCTCCAGGTTGTCCCTCAGGTGCCCGAGGCCGAGCGGTGGTGTCGTTCCCTTTTCCCAGCGTGCTCCTCGGGTCCCCACCGCGGTGGTGTGTCCCCTGAGTGGCTCTCTTGGGGGGGGGGTCGAGACGGTAAGGGAGGCGTGCCTCTGTTTCCCCCCCTCGGTGGGGGGCCGGGTGCCGCCTCGTCGCGGTCGTCCCCCAACGGCTGTGCTGTTGGGGGGATCGTGTTGGGCCGGGGGGCGGCTGAGGTTGTGCCCCCGGCTGTGGCCGCGAGCGCTCCTGTGGGCCGTGTGCTTACCCATACCGCAGACCCCCCCCACCCCGCCCATTCGTGGACTGGGCGGCTTGTGGAGCGCCTCCGCGGGCCCAAAGGGGAGACGATGGGTGGGGGATGATGCACCCTCGGTGAGAAAGCCTTCTCTAGCGATCCGAGAGGGAGCCTTGGGGTACCGGACCCCCCAGCCGCTGCCCCTCCCAAGCGTGCAGTCGCCACGGTGGCGACTGCCAGAGCACGTGGGCAGAGCCCCTCGCCTTCGCGGGAGGGCTTGCGCCGGCCCCGCGGTGGGGCCGTGCGCCGCTCTTTGCCTACCGCGGCCCGCGCCTCCCCCCTCTGAGTCGGGGGAGGGTC
>NW_027175415.1:155000-167500 GCF_028021215.1 Eschrichtius robustus
ATGGACATGGACATGGACATGGACCGGGACCTAGACTTGGGCTCCGTCGTCTCCGGGGTCCCCCGGCCGCCGGGTCGACCAGTTCTCCCCGCGGACTTGGACTTCGACTTAGACTTGGACTTCGACTTGGACCTGGACCTGGACATGGACATGGACATGGACATGGACCTGGACCGGGACCGGGACCGGGACATGGACCCGGACCCGGACCCGGACCCGGACCCGGACCCGGACCCGGACCGGGACCTGGACCTGGACCTGGACCTGGACCTGGACCTGGACATGGACATGGACCCGGACCCGGACCCGGACCCGGACCCGGACCCGGACCGGGACCTGGACCTGGACCTGGACCTGGACATGGACATGGACCCGGACATGGACCCGGACCCGGACCCGGACCCGGACCCGGACCCGGACCGGGACCGGGACCGGGACCGGGACCTGGACCTGGACCTGGACCTGGACATGGACCCGGACCCGGACCCGGACCCGGACCGGGACCTGGACCTGGACCTGGACCTGGACCTGGACCTGGACCTGGACATGGACATGGACCCGGACCCGGACCCGGACCCGGACCCGGACCCGGACCCGGACCGGGACCTGGACCTGGACCTGGACCTGGACCTGGACATGGACATGGACCTGGACCGGGACCTGGACCTGGACCTGGACCTGGACCTGGACATGGACATGGACCTGGACCTGGACATGGACATGGACCGGGACCTAGACTTGGGCTCCGTCGTCTCCGGGGTCCCCCGGCCGCCGGGTCGACCAGTTCTCCCCGCGGACCTGGAATTGGACTTAGACTTGGACTTCGACTTGGACCTGGACCTGGACCCGGACCTGGACCTGGACCCGGACCCGGACCCGGACCCGGACATGGACCCGGACCCGGACCCGGACCCGGACCCGGACCCGGACCCGGACCGGGACCTGGACCTGGACCTGGACCTGGACCTGGACCGGGACCTGGACCTGGACCTGGACCTGGACATGGACATGGACATGGACCCGGACCCGGACCCGGACCCGGACCCGGACCCGGACCCGGATATGGACCTGGACATGGACATGGACATGGACATGGACGTGGACCGGGACCTAGACTTGGGCTCCGTCGTCTCCGGGGTCCCCCGGCCGCCGGGTCGACCAGTTCTCCCCGCGGACTTGGACTTCGACTTAGACTTGGACTTCGACTTGGACCTGGACCTGGACATGGACATGGACATGGACATGGACCTGGACCGGGACCGGGACCGGGACATGGACCCGGACCCGGACCCGGACCCGGACCCGGACCCGGACCGGGACCTGGACCTGGACCTGGACCTGGACCTGGACATGGACATGGACCCGGACCCGGACCCGGACCCGGACCCGGACCGGGACCTGGACCTGGACCTGGACCTGGACCTGGACATGGACATGGACCTGGACATGGACCCGGACCCGGACCCGGACCCGGACCGGGACCTGGACCTGGACCTGGACATGGACCTGGACCGGGACCTGGACCTGGACCTGGACCTGGACCTGGACCTGGACATGGACATGGACCTGGACCTGGACATGGACATGGACCGGGACCTAGACTTGGGCTCCGTCGTCTCCGGGGTCCCCCGGCCGCCGGGTCGACCAGTTCTCCCCGCGGACCTGGAATTGGACTTAGACTTGGACTTCGACTTGGACCTGGACCTGGACCCGGACCTGGACCTGGACCCGGACCCGGACCCGGACCCGGACATGGACCCGGACCCGGACCCGGACCCGGACCCGGACCCGGACCCGGACCGGGACCTGGACCTGGACCTGGACCTGGACCTGGACCGGGACCTGGACCTGGACCTGGACCTGGACATGGACATGGACATGGACCCGGACCCGGACCCGGACCCGGACCCGGACCCGGACCCGGACATGGACCTGGACATGGACATGGACATGGACATGGACATGGACATGGACCGGGACCTAGACTTGGGCTCCGTCGTCTCCGGGGTCCCCCGGCCGCCGGGTCGACCAGTTCTCCCCGCGGACTTGGACTTCGACTTAGACTTGGACTTCGACTTGGACCTGGACCTGGACATGGACATGGACATGGACATGGACCTGGACCGGGACCGGGACCGGGACATGGACCCGGACCCGGACCCGGACCCGGACCCGGACCCGGACCGGGACCTGGACCTGGACCTGGACCTGGACCTGGACATGGACATGGACCCGGACCCGGACCCGGACCCGGACCCGGACCGGGACCTGGACCTGGACCTGGACCTGGACCTGGACATGGACATGGACCTGGACATGGACCCGGACCCGGACCCGGACCCGGACCCGGACCCGGACCCGGACCGGGACCGGGACCGGGACCTGGACCTGGACCCGGACATGGACATGGACCCGGACCCGGACCCGGACCCGGACCGGGACCTGGACCTGGACCTGGACCTGGACCTGGACCTGGACCTGGACATGGACATGGACCCGGACCCGGACCCGGACCCGGACCCGGACCCGGACCGGGACCTGGACCTGGACCTGGACATGGACCTGGACCGGGACCTGGACCTGGACCTGGACCTGGACCTGGACATGGACATGGACCTGGACCTGGACATGGACATGGACCGGGACCTAGACTTGGGCTCCGTCGTCTCCGGGGTCCCCCGGCCGCCGGGTCGACCAGTTCTCCCCGCGGACCTGGAATTGGACTTCGACTTGGACCTGGACCTGGACCTGGACCGGGACCTGGACCTGGACCTGGACCGGGACCTGGACCTGGACCTGGACCTGGACCTGGACATGGACATGGACATGGACCCGGACCCGGACCCGGACCCGGACCCGGACCTGGACCCGGACATGGACCTGGACATGGACATGGACATGGACATGGACATGGACCGGGACCTAGACTTGGGCTCCGTCGTCTCCGGGGTCCCCCGGCCGCCGGGTCGACCAGTTCTCCCCGCGGACTTGGACTTCGACTTAGACTTGGACTTCGACTTGGACCTGGACCTGGACATGGACATGGACATGGACATGGACCTGGACCGGGACCGGGACCGGGACATGGACCCGGACCCGGACCCGGACCCGGACCCGGACCCGGACCCGGACCGGGACCTGGACCTGGACCTGGACCTGGACCTGGACCTGGACATGGACATGGACCCGGACCCGGACCCGGACCCGGACCCGGACCGGGACCTGGACCTGGACCTGGACCTGGACATGGACATGGACCCGGACATGGACCCGGACCCGGACCCGGACCCGGACCCGGACCCGGACCGGGACCGGGACCGGGACCGGGACCTGGACCTGGACCTGGACCTGGACATGGACCCGGACCCGGACCCGGACCCGGACCGGGACCTGGACCTGGACCTGGACCTGGACCTGGACCTGGACCTGGACATGGACATGGACCCGGACCCGGACCCGGACCCGGACCCGGACCCGGACCCGGACCCGGACCGGGACCTGGACCTGGACCTGGACCTGGACCTGGACATGGACATGGACCTGGACCGGGACCTGGACCTGGACCTGGACCTGGACCTGGACATGGACATGGACCTGGACCTGGACATGGACATGGACCGGGACCTAGACTTGGGCTCCGTCGTCTCCGGGGTCCCCCGGCCGCCGGGTCGACCAGTTCTCCCCGCGGACCTGGAATTGGACTTAGACTTGGACTTCGACTTGGACCTGGACCTGGACCCGGACCTGGACCTGGACCCGGACCCGGACCCGGACCCGGACATGGACCCGGACCCGGACCCGGACCCGGACCCGGACCCGGACCCGGACCGGGACCTGGACCTGGACCTGGACCTGGACCTGGACCGGGACCTGGACCTGGACCTGGACCTGGACATGGACATGGACATGGACCCGGACCCGGACCCGGACCCGGACCCGGACCCGGACCCGGACATGGACCTGGACATGGACATGGACATGGACATGGACATGGACCGGGACCTAGACTTGGGCTCCGTCGTCTCCGGGGTCCCCCGGCCGCCGGGTCGACCAGTTCTCCCCGCGGACTTGGACTTCGACTTAGACTTGGACTTCGACTTGGACCTGGACCTGGACATGGACATGGACATGGACATGGACCTGGACCGGGACCGGGACCGGGACATGGACCCGGACCCGGACCCGGACCCGGACCCGGACCCGGACCGGGACCTGGACCTGGACCTGGACCTGGACCTGGACATGGACATGGACCCGGACCCGGACCCGGACCCGGACCCGGACCGGGACCTGGACCTGGACCTGGACCTGGACCTGGACATGGACATGGACCTGGACATGGACCCGGACCCGGACCCGGACCCGGACCCGGACCCGGACCCGGACCGGGACCGGGACCGGGACCTGGACCTGGACCCGGACATGGACATGGACCCGGACCCGGACCCGGACCCGGACCGGGACCTGGACCTGGACCTGGACCTGGACCTGGACCTGGACCTGGACATGGACATGGACCCGGACCCGGACCCGGACCCGGACCCGGACCCGGACCGGGACCTGGACCTGGACCTGGACATGGACCTGGACCGGGACCTGGACCTGGACCTGGACCTGGACCTGGACCTGGACATGGACATGGACCTGGACCTGGACATGGACATGGACCGGGACCTAGACTTGGGCTCCGTCGTCTCCGGGGTCCCCCGGCCGCCGGGTCGACCAGTTCTCCCCGCGGACCTGGAATTGGACTTCGACTTGGACCTGGACCTGGACCTGGACCGGGACCTGGACCTGGACCTGGACCGGGACCTGGACCTGGACCTGGACCTGGACCTGGACATGGACATGGACATGGACCCGGACCCGGACCCGGACCCGGACCCGGACCTGGACCCGGACATGGACCTGGACATGGACATGGACATGGACATGGACATGGACCGGGACCTAGACTTGGGCTCCGTCGTCTCCGGGGTCCCCCGGCCGCCGGGTCGACCAGTTCTCCCCGCGGACTTGGACTTCGACTTAGACTTGGACTTCGACTTGGACCTGGACCTGGACATGGACATGGACATGGACATGGACCTGGACCGGGACCGGGACCTGGACCTGGACCTGGACCTGGACATGGACATGGACCTGGACCTGGACATGGACATGGACCGGGACCTAGACTTGGGCTCCGTCGTCTCCGGGGTCCCCCGGCCGCCGGGTCGACCAGTTCTCCCCGCGGACCTGGAATTGGACTTAGACTTGGACTTCGACTTGGACCTGGACCTGGACCCGGACCTGGACCTGGACCCGGACCCGGACCCGGACCCGGACATGGACCCGGACCCGGACCCGGACCCGGACCCGGACCCGGACCCGGACCGGGACCTGGACCTGGACCTGGACCTGGACCTGGACCGGGACCTGGACCTGGACCTGGACCTGGACATGGACATGGACATGGACCCGGACCCGGACCCGGACCCGGACCCGGACCCGGACCCGGACATGGACCTGGACATGGACATGGACATGGACATGGACATGGACATGGACCGGGACCTAGACTTGGGCTCCGTCGTCTCCGGGGTCCCCCGGCCGCCGGGTCGACCAGTTCTCCCCGCGGACTTGGACTTCGACTTAGACTTGGACTTCGACTTGGACCTGGACCTGGACATGGACATGGACATGGACATGGACCTGGACCGGGACCGGGACCGGGACATGGACCCGGACCCGGACCCGGACCCGGACCCGGACCCGGACCGGGACCTGGACCTGGACCTGGACCTGGACCTGGACATGGACATGGACCCGGACCCGGACCCGGACCCGGACCCGGACCGGGACCTGGACCTGGACCTGGACCTGGACCTGGACATGGACATGGACCTGGACATGGACCCGGACCCGGACCCGGACCCGGACCCGGACCCGGACCCGGACCGGGACCGGGACCGGGACCTGGACCTGGACCCGGACATGGACATGGACCCGGACCCGGACCCGGACCCGGACCGGGACCTGGACCTGGACCTGGACCTGGACCTGGACCTGGACCTGGACATGGACATGGACCCGGACCCGGACCCGGACCCGGACCCGGACCCGGACCGGGACCTGGACCTGGACCTGGACATGGACCTGGACCGGGACCTGGACCTGGACCTGGACCTGGACCTGGACATGGACATGGACCTGGACCTGGACATGGACATGGACCGGGACCTAGACTTGGGCTCCGTCGTCTCCGGGGTCCCCCGGCCGCCGGGTCGACCAGTTCTCCCCGCGGACCTGGAATTGGACTTCGACTTGGACCTGGACCTGGACCTGGACCGGGACCTGGACCTGGACCTGGACCGGGACCTGGACCTGGACCTGGACCTGGACCTGGACATGGACATGGACATGGACCCGGACCCGGACCCGGACCCGGACCCGGACCTGGACCCGGACATGGACCTGGACATGGACATGGACATGGACATGGACATGGACCGGGACCTAGACTTGGGCTCCGTCGTCTCCGGGGTCCCCCGGCCGCCGGGTCGACCAGTTCTCCCCGCGGACTTGGACTTCGACTTAGACTTGGACTTCGACTTGGACCTGGACCTGGACATGGACATGGACATGGACATGGACCTGGACCGGGACCGGGACCGGGACATGGACCCGGACCCGGACCCGGACCCGGACCCGGACCCGGACCCGGACCGGGACCTGGACCTGGACCTGGACCTGGACCTGGACCTGGACATGGACATGGACCCGGACCCGGACCCGGACCCGGACCCGGACCCGGACCGGGACCTGGACCTGGACCTGGACCTGGACATGGACATGGACCCGGACATGGACCCGGACCCGGACCCGGACCCGGACCCGGACCCGGACCGGGACCGGGACCGGGACCGGGACCTGGACCTGGACCTGGACCTGGACATGGACCCGGACCCGGACCCGGACCCGGACCGGGACCTGGACCTGGACCTGGACCTGGACCTGGACCTGGACCTGGACATGGACATGGACCCGGACCCGGACCCGGACCCGGACCCGGACCCGGACCCGGACCCGGACCGGGACCTGGACCTGGACCTGGACCTGGACCTGGACATGGACATGGACCTGGACCGGGACCTGGACCTGGACCTGGACCTGGACCTGGACATGGACATGGACCTGGACCTGGACATGGACATGGACCGGGACCTAGACTTGGGCTCCGTCGTCTCCGGGGTCCCCCGGCCGCCGGGTCGACCAGTTCTCCCCGCGGACCTGGAATTGGACTTAGACTTGGACTTCGACTTGGACCTGGACCTGGACCCGGACCTGGACCTGGACCCGGACCCGGACCCGGACCCGGACATGGACCCGGACCCGGACCCGGACCCGGACCCGGACCCGGACCCGGACCGGGACCTGGACCTGGACCTGGACCTGGACCTGGACCGGGACCTGGACCTGGACCTGGACCTGGACATGGACATGGACATGGACCCGGACCCGGACCCGGACCCGGACCCGGACCCGGACCCGGACATGGACCTGGACATGGACATGGACATGGACATGGACATGGACCGGGACCTAGACTTGGGCTCCGTCGTCTCCGGGGTCCCCCGGCCGCCGGGTCGACCAGTTCTCCCCGCGGACTTGGACTTCGACTTAGACTTGGACTTCGACTTGGACCTGGACCTGGACATGGACATGGACATGGACATGGACCTGGACCGGGACCGGGACCGGGACATGGACCCGGACCCGGACCCGGACCCGGACCCGGACCCGGACCGGGACCTGGACCTGGACCTGGACCTGGACCTGGACATGGACATGGACCCGGACCCGGACCCGGACCCGGACCCGGACCGGGACCTGGACCTGGACCTGGACCTGGACCTGGACATGGACATGGACCTGGACATGGACCCGGACCCGGACCCGGACCCGGACCCGGACCCGGACCCGGACCGGGACCGGGACCGGGACCTGGACCTGGACCCGGACATGGACATGGACCCGGACCCGGACCCGGACCCGGACCGGGACCTGGACCTGGACCTGGACCTGGACCTGGACCTGGACCTGGACATGGACATGGACCCGGACCCGGACCCGGACCCGGACCCGGACCCGGACCGGGACCTGGACCTGGACCTGGACATGGACCTGGACCGGGACCTGGACCTGGACCTGGACCTGGACCTGGACCTGGACATGGACATGGACCTGGACCTGGACATGGACATGGACCGGGACCTAGACTTGGGCTCCGTCGTCTCCGGGGTCCCCCGGCCGCCGGGTCGACCAGTTCTCCCCGCGGACCTGGAATTGGACTTCGACTTGGACCTGGACCTGGACCTGGACCGGGACCTGGACCTGGACCTGGACCGGGACCTGGACCTGGACCTGGACCTGGACCTGGACATGGACATGGACATGGACCCGGACCCGGACCCGGACCCGGACCCGGACCTGGACCCGGACATGGACCTGGACATGGACATGGACATGGACATGGACATGGACCGGGACCTAGACTTGGGCTCCGTCGTCTCCGGGGTCCCCCGGCCGCCGGGTCGACCAGTTCTCCCCGCGGACTTGGACTTCGACTTAGACTTGGACTTCGACTTGGACCTGGACCTGGACATGGACATGGACATGGACATGGACCTGGACCGGGACCGGGACCTGGACCTGGACCTGGACCTGGACATGGACATGGACCTGGACCTGGACATGGACATGGACCGGGACCTAGACTTGGGCTCCGTCGTCTCCGGGGTCCCCCGGCCGCCGGGTCGACCAGTTCTCCCCGCGGACCTGGAATTGGACTTAGACTTGGACTTCGACTTGGACCTGGACCTGGACCCGGACCTGGACCTGGACCCGGACCCGGACCCGGACCCGGACATGGACCCGGACCCGGACCCGGACCCGGACCCGGACCCGGACCCGGACCGGGACCTGGACCTGGACCTGGACCTGGACCTGGACCGGGACCTGGACCTGGACCTGGACCTGGACATGGACATGGACATGGACCCGGACCCGGACCCGGACCCGGACCCGGACCCGGACCCGGACATGGACCTGGACATGGACATGGACATGGACATGGACATGGACCGGGACCTAGACTTGGGCTCCGTCGTCTCCGGGGTCCCCCGGCCGCCGGGTCGACCAGTTCTCCCCGCGGACTTGGACTTCGACTTAGACTTGGACTTCGACTTGGACCTGGACCTGGACATGGACATGGACATGGACATGGACCTGGACCGGGACCGGGACCGGGACATGGACCCGGACCCGGACCCGGACCCGGACCCGGACCCGGACCGGGACCTGGACCTGGACCTGGACCTGGACCTGGACATGGACATGGACCCGGACCCGGACCCGGACCCGGACCCGGACCGGGACCTGGACCTGGACCTGGACCTGGACCTGGACATGGACATGGACCTGGACATGGACCCGGACCCGGACCCGGACCCGGACCCGGACCCGGACCCGGACCGGGACCGGGACCGGGACCTGGACCTGGACCCGGACATGGACATGGACCCGGACCCGGACCCGGACCCGGACCGGGACCTGGACCTGGACCTGGACCTGGACCTGGACCTGGACCTGGACATGGACATGGACCCGGACCCGGACCCGGACCCGGACCCGGACCCGGACCGGGACCTGGACCTGGACCTGGACATGGACCTGGACCGGGACCTGGACCTGGACCTGGACCTGGACCTGGACCTGGACATGGACATGGACCTGGACCTGGACATGGACATGGACCGGGACCTAGACTTGGGCTCCGTCGTCTCCGGGGTCCCCCGGCCGCCGGGTCGACCAGTTCTCCCCGCGGACCTGGAATTGGACTTCGACTTGGACCTGGACCTGGACCTGGACCGGGACCTGGACCTGGACCTGGACCGGGACCTGGACCTGGACCTGGACCTGGACCTGGACATGGACATGGACATGGACCCGGACCCGGACCCGGACCCGGACCCGGACCTGGACCCGGACATGGACCTGGACATGGACATGGACATGGACATGGACATGGACCGGGACCTAGACTTGGGCTCCGTCGTCTCCGGGGTCCCCCGGCCGCCGGGTCGACCAGTTCTCCCCGCGGACTTGGACTTCGACTTAGACTTGGACTTCGACTTGGACCTGGACCTGGACATGGACATGGACATGGACATGGACCTGGACCGGGACCGGGACCGGGACATGGACCCGGACCCGGACCCGGACCCGGACCCGGACCCGGACCCGGACCGGGACCTGGACCTGGACCTGGACCTGGACCTGGACCTGGACATGGACATGGACCCGGACCCGGACCCGGACCCGGACCCGGACCCGGACCGGGACCTGGACCTGGACCTGGACCTGGACATGGACATGGACCCGGACATGGACCCGGACCCGGACCCGGACCCGGACCCGGACCCGGACCCGGACCGGGACCGGGACCGGGACCGGGACCTGGACCTGGACCTGGACCTGGACATGGACCCGGACCCGGACCCGGACCCGGACCGGGACCTGGACCTGGACCTGGACCTGGACCTGGACCTGGACCTGGACATGGACATGGACCCGGACCCGGACCCGGACCCGGACCCGGACCCGGACCCGGACCCGGACCGGGACCTGGACCTGGACCTGGACCTGGACCTGGACATGGACATGGACCTGGACCGGGACCTGGACCTGGACCTGGACCTGGACCTGGACATGGACATGGACCTGGACCTGGATATGGACATGGACCGGGACCTAGACTTGGGCTCCGTCGTCTCCGGGGTCCCCCGGCCGCCGGGTCGACCAGTTCTCCCCGCGGACCTGGAATTGGACTTAGACTTGGACTTCGACTTGGACCTGGACCTGGACCCGGACCTGGACCTGGACCCGGACCCGGACCCGGACCCGGACATGGACCCGGACCCGGACCCGGACCCGGACCCGGACCCGGACCCGGACCGGGACCTGGACCTGGACCTGGACCTGGACCTGGACCGGGACCTGGACCTGGACCTGGACCTGGACCTGGACATGGACATGGACATGGACCCGGACCCGGACCCGGACCCGGACCCGGACCCGGACCCGGACATGGACCTGGACATGGACATGGACATGGACATGGACATGGACCGGGACCTAGACTTGGGCTCCGTCGTCTCCGGGGTCCCCCGGCCGCCGGGTCGACCAGTTCTCCCCGCGGACTTGGACTTCGACTTAGACTTGGACTTCGACTTGGACCTGGACCTGGACATGGACATGGACATGGACATGGACCTGGACCGGGACCGGGACCGGGACATGGACCCGGACCCGGACCCGGACCCGGACCCGGACCCGGACCGGGACCTGGACCTGGACCTGGACCTGGACCTGGACATGGACATGGACCCGGACCCGGACCCGGACCCGGACCCGGACCGGGACCTGGACCTGGACCTGGACCTGGACCTGGACATGGACATGGACCTGGACATGGACCCGGACCCGGACCCGGACCCGGACCCGGACCCGGACCCGGACCGGGACCGGGACCGGGACCTGGACCTGGACCCGGACATGGACATGGACCCGGACCCGGACCCGGACCCGGACCGGGACCTGGACCTGGACCTGGACCTGGACCTGGACCTGGACCTGGACATGGACATGGACCCGGACCCGGACCCGGACCCGGACCCGGACCCGGACCGGGACCTGGACCTGGACCTGGACATGGACCTGGACCGGGACCTGGACCTGGACCTGGACCTGGACCTGGACCTGGACATGGACATGGACCTGGACCTGGACATGGACATGGACCGGGACCTAGACTTGGGCTCCGTCGTCTCCGGGGTCCCCCGGCCGCCGGGTCGACCAGTTCTCCCCGCGGACCTGGAATTGGACTTAGACTTGGACTTCGACTTGGACCTGGACCTGGACCTGGAACCGGACCGGGACCGGGACCTGGACATGGACATGGACCTGGACCTGGACCTGGACCTGGACCTGGACCTGGACCTGGAACTGGACCGGGACCGGGACCGGGACCGGGACCTGGACATGGACCTGGACCTGGACCGGGAACTGGACGTGGACGTGGACGTGGACCTGGACCTGGACCTGGACCGGGACCGGGACCTGGACTTGGGCTCCGTCGTCTCCGGGGTCCCCCGGCCGCCGGGTCGACCAGTTCTCCCCCCGAGGACTTGGGCTCCGTGGGCCTCAGATACCTATCCTCTACTTGTGTCCTGAACGATCGGTGTGCCGAGTTTGTCTCTTTTTATTAAGATTAAACGTGTAAACGAGAACCACTGAAGTTTAAATAGTACTCTATTTTTATTCTCCTCGCCGGTGGACGGTCCTCCGTTGCGGCGGCAGCGAGGGGAAAACGACAACGAGGACAACAGAAGGAAACTCTAGCTCTCGACGTACTCGTGCCGGCTGAGGCCTCCCTGCTGTCCACCTTCCGTGGAATC
>NW_027175415.1:172500-190000 GCF_028021215.1 Eschrichtius robustus
GGAAAGACTGTACTAGGTAGGAGCCTAGACTTCTACAAAGTATTCCATGTTCACACTGTTCACTGTGGTTGGCTTCCTTACTTTCACTGAAGAGGAAAAAAAAAAAAAAAAAGACAGTGTCCAAGGACGAGGCATTCTAAAGAAGGAACGTGTGTGGTCCAAGCTACCTGATGTTGCCATCGTCACGGTAGGAAGAGGACTTTTTTTGGGGGGGGAGGGGGGAGGCAAAGTAGAAGGTGTATGGAGATTTTGGGGGAAGGAGAAAGAGATTTTTGTCCTAAAGGTAGTCATTTATCAATGGAAAAGAAAGAAAACAAGGGACAAGCTAAAAATGGGCACAGACAGTTGGAAAAGGTGTGTGAAGAAAAGTGTCTTTGGAAAGGAATTGGATCCGTGGTCAGGACTGGATAAGATGAGGGTGGATTCAAAGACAGAAATGAGTTTTTGTATCAACATGAAACCAGTGCAAAATTAGAATTTAGTTGTCTCTCTCTGTTAAAAGGACCAGGTTTGGGTTTAGGGTTTGGGTTTTTCTTCTATCGGTCTGCTCTGCCCATCATGAGAGATTAGATTAGATTAGGAAAGGTTTTTTCCTTTATCTTTAAGGAGAGAGAGAAAGAAAGAAGAGAGAGAGAGAGAGAGAGAGAGAGAGAGAGAGAGAGAGAGAGAGAGAGAAAGAGAGAGAGAGAGAGAAAGAAAGAGAGAGAGAGAAAGAAAAGAAAAGAAGAAAGAAAGAAAGAAAGAAAGAAAGAAAGAAAGAAAGAAAGAAAGAAAGAAAGAAAGAAAGAAAGAAAGAAAGAAAGGAAGGAAGGAAGAAAGGCTTATGTCTTTGTCAAAAGTCATCACTTATTTTCTAGGTTGCCTTTATCAGGTCTTGGAGGACTCACATCAACTTAGTCCTCTCGATATTCAAAGAACCAGGTTTGGCTCAGAACTGAAGAAGAAGCTTCTCTCTCTGCCTAGCAAGTCTTTCCTTGGGATGTTGGTGACATGGCTAACGAAGCACTGTTTCACAGTGACCTATCAGATTAAGTGCTTTACAATCTTTTGGATATTTTGGACACATTTGCTCAAAAATTGAAGGACAGATGAAGTCCTTTGGACTTCGAACGCACTTTGAGATAGGATCCAGGAGGAGAGGGCCCTCAAAATAGCTCAAAAATGTGTTCTCTCTCCTGAGAAATGAGAGAGATGAAACTGAGTAAGTTTCTTGGAGAGGTTCGATGACACGGGAAAGTGTTGTCAAAGAGGAAGGAACAACGTGAAGTCTTCTTTGGCTTGTGTCTGTACACCGATGTGTTCTAACTGTTCCAGAAATGATGGGATCTTTCTTCCTGGAAGTCTTCTCTGCCCTGGCATAAAGTGTTGTCTGTTATCGTCAAAATGGAGGCTCACACGAAAGGGGCTGAACCCAGTATCAGGGAGATGTTCTAACCGACTTTCACGCCAAGGCAGTAACAACAGCCTGTGGAAAGATGGTGGGGGTGGCGGGGCACACGTGGATCAGGTCCATTCTGTCCTTTCAACAGCCGGTCGGGGCTATGGCAGACGGGAGACGTTGGCCCAGCCGGTTGCTCCCTGGCCAACCTCCCCCCTCCCCCACACCTTGCATTCCTTCACCCGCCCATGGTGCCTCCAAGATGACTCCAATTGTAAATAGACATTGGCAGGAAGACTTCTACAGTCTACCGGCAACGTCTGACCTGTCATGCTTGTAACCCTGGGGGGGAAAAATCATTTTTCTCTATGGAAAGAAAACCTCCTCTCTCTGGACCCTCTGAACCCCAGCCACTGGATTTCATTCCACTGCCACTTAGTAGGGGTCATCCAAACATCCTTGTATGTTTTCCGTGTGGGTTGAAGTCTTCCCTCGCTGCAAGCCTGATGTCCTCACCGTGGCACAGAGACTGTTAAAAAAACAAAATGTGTTTGCCACTTGGGGTCTACCTTCCACAGCCTCCCGTGTGATCAGATCAAGGCACCCGCTTCTCTGGGCAAATCCTACAATCCTTCACAAAAGCTCTTGTAAACTTTTTGGAACCGTCACTCGTCCAGTCACCCTCAATCATCAGGCAAGGTCGGCAGAACCGATGGAAAAACTGGACTCCAAGAAGAACAAGAATGACTTACATGGGGTTGAATGAACTGATGAATAGGATGACAATGTGTATGACTACTTGTGTAAAATAGGACTGCTTGGGGAAGCGGGGGATAGATAACTTAGGAGGTTGAGATGAACATATACACATTACTGTACATAAAGTAGGTAATCAACAAACACCTCCTACTATATAGCACAGGAAACTCTACTCACTACTTTGTAATAACGTATGAGAGAAAAGAATCTGAAAAAGAATATCTATATAAAGTATTTTGATATATATATATATAAAGAGAGAGAGAGAGAGAGAAAAACAGAGAGAGAGAGGGAGAGAGGGAGAGAGGGAGAGATTAGGACTGATTGTTAAATCTTTTGTTTTCCAGATACAAGGAAAAACAAAAACAAACAAACAAAACCCAATTTTCTTCTTTTATTTTTAAAGGGGGACGTCCATTTGGTAACTTATACCTCTGTCAGCAGGATAGAATCACTGATCTTTTTCTCCCTACTTTCCTTAATTCAGAAACTCTCAGGGAGGCTTCTTATTTCCCTGGCAATAGAGTTATTTGCATATGTTACTTGGAGGCCAAAATTATGTTTCCATAAAACGGGGATACACACTTGTGGATATGAAATTCTGGTCTTACTCACTTCCCTTAGGGTGTTGTTCTTAACCTGAAAACTGGACTGCATCCCGAAGTTTTTTGAGTTCCCTCCAATATCTGGCTACGACTCTCTCCATGAACGTTTTGCCATTTTCTCCCACCCTTTTGACTTGGCATCACTGAGAACTAAAACGGCCCTTTGCCTGAAGCCCTGCAAACGGAAGCTAGAGAACTTGACGAAAACCTTAGAGAAACGGCCACAACGGCTCCTATGGAAAAAGTCCTCGTTCCTGTTTCTGTGAGAGCCACTCTGAAATTTGAACCAAACACCCGACGACATCATCAGAGTTATTTCAAACTTCTAAAGTTGCTTCGACCCTGACATCTAGAAATCTCCTTGACTCAGAGACAGACAGACAGACAGACAGACAGACAGACAGACAGACAGACAGACACACACACACACACACACACACACACACACACACACACACACACACACACACACGAGTCACCAGCTCAGCTTTAATATGTTCCAAGGAACTTTCAGAGGAGGGAACTGTTGGGCTCCAGAGTAGGCCGCCCCAAAATGTGCCTCCATGCTCTATTGCTTATTTTGAATTCAAGTGACCTAAGAACCGGCCAGCACAAGAGGGACACACTGGCCCTCCTTTCTGTCCTCCTGCGGAGGAAGATCTCAAGTGAAGACGTCTGCTTTCACGCGTGTCCATGATTCTCAAATGGTGTAGTGGGGTTTCCTGGGTTAGGAAAAGGAGGGGACTCCTTTTGCCTGGAAAAAAAGCCTGTTTCTCACACATCCTCCTCCCATCCCTTCCTCTCTCCCTCCTTCCCTCCCTGCAGTTTGGAGGGGGCAGCCTAAGGGTGGGGGAAATTGGGGAAAGAAAAAAGAAAAAGCCATTCATTAAAGAGAAGCTCGAGGCAAAGTCAAACGCTCCGACTTGACCGGAGAGCTTTCTGCATTTGAATGGAGCGATTGAACGAGGCCCTGCCGAATGAATCGTCCGGACCTCCCCTCCCCCGCTCCTGGCAAAGGTCAGTCCAGGGGACTTAGGAAGGAGCGCTGGAGAAGGAACGGGGGTGGGGGTGGGGGTGGGGGCGGGAACAACAGACAATAGCCGCTGCCTGCCTGCCTGCCTGCCCGCCCGCCGGGCTGAGGCCTGAGGGCTGAGGGCCACGCTGGCTCCTGCAACACAATCCCTTCCAGGAAACTGCTGTGATGACTATTTGGCAGTGAATGATCAAATCTGAACTCTCTTGGCCTATTTCTGCAAAAGGCCCGAGTCTCAGCTACGACAGATTCTCTGGATTTCTTGGCACATGGACTGACCCGCACCCTCCCATCCTGTCAGATCCTCCTTTGTACACACACCTCCACTGGAAGGGTTCTTTGGCCTCGTCCAGAAAACGAACAAGCAAGAACAAACACACAAACAGACTGAATTGATGTGTTGGTATTTGTTGGAAAGAAACATGCTCCTCTCACACACCTGAGGGCAGGAAGCGAAGGCAGGTTCTCAGCGGGGGGGGGGACGGGGAACCTGAACCGAGGTCGGTCAGCGGTCCCCCCCCAACCTCTCTCCCAGGTCACGTGGGCCTCCCCTCCCCGCCTCTCTCTACGCCCCCCTGCCCTGGTTCTGATATTTCACTTGGGAAACTTCTCTAGGCCGACCGAGATGCCAGCTTGCTGTCCTGCTGCTTCATGTCCATCTCTACCAGCCGTGCCCAAAAGGCACGTGAAATCATGGACAGCAAATAGCGCCCCCAGAGCTGTGTGTGTGTGTGTGTGTGTGTGCGTGTGCGTGTGCGTGTGCGTGTGCGCGCGCGCGCCAATTTTCCAGGAAGCGGTGAGGGAGCAAAGGGAGGGCTGGGTGAAGGAATCCTGGGTGCCTGTCATCGCACACCCCGCAGAGCACCATTTATTTCCTTCTCCATGTCTGAAAGACACTTAGTCCTCATTTCAGCAACTTGATGGTGATTCCCCTTCTAAATACGTGACAAAACCTATGAAGTACTGGACTCATTGAATCTGTAACTGCTAACAGGGCCCAAGGAGTTTTCAATCGATGGCAGGAAAAGAAATGATCCTGAACATAAAACTGCCAAGAATTCCTATAGATGGAGTTATCATGGACCGACTTCTGGTGATACGTGCCATGGGGGCTCCCAATTGACAAACCGGAATGGGATAGGTAGACCCAGTCATCCCATGTTTTACCTCAAGCTGGAGAAGCAGAGAATATCATCTAAAAGCCTACCTTCATGGCGTCTCAGTGCTCAGGGCTCTTCCTTCTCGGGGATCTCGTGTTCTGTAGGGATAATTCACGTGCTGGGGCAGTAGGTTCCCAATATCAGCTTGTGAAATGGATTAAATGATGTCTTCCTTTTAAAAAGATAAAGATTATTTGGAAAAGTTATTAATAGTGAACACATGATGTTATCCTCTCTGATCTATAAACTAGAGTTGACCGTTGAACAACCAACATGGAGGGTTACGGGTGCCGAGCCCACGCACTGTGAAAATCCATGGATAACTTCACAGTCAGGGCCCTGTATCTGCGCTTCCACCTCCGGGGACTCAGCAACCACAGATCCTGCAGTGCCATAGTGCACGGCTATGGAAAACATCCACCTATGAGTCACACACACACACGCACACACGCACATGCACAGGTTTCAACTTTGTTGTGTTAATTCTTGTGGCCACTCATCCTTGACATGTGCGTGCATACCTATTTGAACAGTAATGTAACAGGTAACCCCCATCACTTGTGTTCTACTTTTTTACTGACCATTGAAACTTAGTTCCTGATTGACCCTAGGGTTTGTAATTATGTTTACAACTTCATAAAAATAGAAAGTCCCTCACTGATCGACAGCGAGTGTATGAAAGGAAAATTGACCCATTCTGACTCAGGGCAACTTTTCCTGGTTTTGAAAGACACACACCCATTCGGTAGTGCTTACGTATGTCCAAGTACTGATCCACTGAAGTGGGGTTGCTTTCTTTCTTGGTACCAAACTTTGCATTCTCAAAATACTTCGCCATCTACCTATTTATGCTGTAGATTGGTAGTAATAGACAATCTCCAAACGTCTGAACCTTGTCTCAATCGTGGGGCTCACACATTCTTTATAGAGTCAGTATATTCCCAGCATTCATTTCTTGATGTGAACTAGGTGAGGAATTTGCCATTGTGACGTTAGAATTGGCACCTCCTTGGTGTGAGGACACCAAGGGATAAGGCACCACTGAAGAATGTCCTTCCTTCACCATGCTGAGACTATTTTATTCAGTGTGAATCCTCTCATGTCCTACAAGTGCTGGCTCCATGGCGAATGGGATTCTCCCATGCATTGCATCGGATTTCTTCTACAGCGGTGATTATGTGGTCTGGCCCAAGACGACGGCCTGCTGTCCTCCTAGTAAAGCTTGTGCTGCCTTCCCTACCGCGTCAGGGATGCATCCCACTCTGAGCTGTCTGTGTGTGCTGAGGCTGGAGCGCCAACTGAAGGTTCTTCCACCGTGGTTCCAGGCTTAGGGTTTCTCCCCACATGATTTTCCTCGGCTTAAAGAGGGTAATTTCTGGCTGAAGGCTCTACCTCACTGATCTCAGACACAGGGTTTCTGCTGTGTGTGACTTCCCTGGTGTTTATAAGGACGAGTGCACTGGGTAATGTCTTACAAGATGTGTCAGGAAAACTACTTTCTCAGGGGAGTCTGCGGTGGGCATTACCTGCCCTTCTCCCCTAGTGGCCAGGCTTCTCTCCACACTGACTCGAATGAGCCTGGAGCCCACCTGGATTCAGGACTCTGGGAAATCCTCTTGCATCCTCCTCATCTCTCCTCCTGCTCCAGCTGTGAAAGCACATCTGATTGGTGCAGCCGATAACTTGTTTCGTGGGAAACATGGACCTGGATTTGGAGCCCTGCGTTGGAACCTGCGTGTGGTCTTCAGGTTCACGTCAGGAGGAGGAGCGAGGCGAACGAACGTTAAAGAGCAGCACCACGGGGAAGGGCGTCCTGAGCACGGGGAAGTACTCCCAGCCCTTCCCCAGAGCAGGAGGGACGCTGACTTTGGGCTCAGGTATTCAGGAACTGTCTGCTGATGCTCAGGCCCCAGACCAGAAACAGACTGTGAAATCCTTTGTTTTTCTAACGAGGGTGAATCCATTGTTCCATAGTGGATCGAACATTATTTTCAGAAAAACATATTCAATAACATCAGCTCCCTCGGAAGGCCAACCACCCCCCACCCCACCCCCCAACCCCACCCCCCCATCCTCATGAACTCTCTTTTAAAGGGAAAATGTCTGCTATGATGACGACTGTTGTGCCACACTCTGCCACGGTTTCAAGAGCAGAGGAGCTGGTTAGGAACTACCTATCACGTTGATCCATCCACTGGATGCAGGCGTGCCATGAGGTGAGTGTCCTGCACTGTTCTGAGTGTTAGATATGGAGCAGAAAGGAAGACGTGTGATTGTGGCCAGAAATTGTCCATCCTGGTGGGATCCTGAAAAAAAAAAAAAAAATTAAAAAGAAAGAAAGAAAGAAAGAAGCACATCCCCTTCAGGCAGATGTGGATGCTCTGTAAGTGTATAGGCATCGGCGTGGTGGGGGGCAGAATACGCAAAGCTCCTCTGGGTAATCTTTTATCAGATAAATGGCTGTGGACAGACTCACCCATGGACACCAGATAACTGAGGTCCTCCAGCAGCACAGCTCTAGACAGCGTCCCCTGGAATTTGCTCATCAGGGCGCACTCTTCCTGGGTGAAGGTCGCACACACCCTTGAGACTCACTGATATTTAAAGACATGGTGGATATTCTGGCTCGGCCTGCGCCATCCCCACAATGTCCAAAGGTGACGGTCGAGATGACAAAACTGGAGAAAGACAGGTGTGTCTATCGCAAGCTCAGACACTGTTTGAGGTGCAGTTGACTATTCCCTTGGGTTGACTGGACACGTGCCTTTCAGATGCATCACGGAGATACGCACACTCCTGACTCAGGGTGACCTCATCGCAAGGGGATATGACATGAGGGGTGTTGAGCAATAACCCGGACCTTACACACGCACACGCACACACACACACCCCCCCCACACCCCCCCACACCCCCCCCCACACACACACCCCCCCCACACACACAAAAGAGGTTCGCGGGAGTAAAAGGTTAACGTTACCTCTGTTGACACCCACGACTGTACCTAGTTGTCACGAGACAGGAAGCTCAACTATACATTTAACCCTTATCTGTTCCTGTGCTTTCTTGCAGAAAATCCTCCTGCGCTTCTTTCGCCTCGTGGAAGCGCTTGCTCTTCCCCATAGGTAGCCACCGTGGAACCAGCTGCTGCTGATCCAAGAATTTGGAGGATTTCCGGAAATGATCAGTGATCCCGAGACAGACTCTCCCTTCCGTGATCAAAGCGACTCGGGGAGCTGTCTCTCGCCCCCCCCCCCCCCCCCGCCCCCACATCCCCACCCCCCACCCCCACCCCGCACACCGCCTTCTCCCTTGTGTACAAGCTATGTCTTTTCATTAAAACGTTTTGCCTTGTTAGCCTTAGAGTCTTGTGGAAGCGATCTTCATTTCTATGGTACTGCTGTGCAAGAATCTGGAAAGGGCCCGGTAACGGGTATGTCTGTAGCTCCCTCCTAGAGCTGGCCTGTGTCTACGTACGGATCCGAGTGCCACAGTTAACTTGTGAAAGAGCTCTCTTGAACTGGCTTAGAAGGAAGCACTCCCGAATTCAGTCCACTAGAAAGGGACCCGCCCGAAGGTTTTTGCAAGTTCACGTGATCTAGGATGAACCCTTCAGCCGAGATATAGCCAAGGTCAAGGGATGGGTTTTATGAAACTAGGCAGGTCTTTAGCGTGATCAGCATTCGAGGTCAACCTTTTCTTCTATCTACGTCGACCCCAAATCCAATAAGTTCACGGGAGTGAACCGAATTCGTCAGCAAGAAAAAGAACTTGGGGGGTGATGGCTGACGTCGTCTAAAGTCTCAGGAGATGTTCACGGGTCATCTCATCGTCATGGGATTTAGAACAAGTGATTTCGATAGCTCTAGGTGGAGGAACTCCTTAAGAAAGGTTATGTGTTGTGGTATGTATGTCTACTTAAAAAGAGTTTCTCCCAGACCTTTGGGGTCACTTTAGAAACTTTAGAGTTGGCGTAAGTGGAATGATGGGGAATTCGTGGAACGTCTAGATCGTTTCCAAAGATAACCTATGGAAACGTTCTTGGCTCAACAAGTCTCAGTGGACCTACTTCTGTCTCTTTATTACAGAAGGAACTGTAAAACTAAAACTAACTGTAAAACTAAAGATGTTTCGATGTATGACTCCACACCTCTGGCATCACTTTGGGGGAAAGAAATTTTGAAAAAGTGACGCTGTGTGAAAATGTATGCTTCTAGACATGATGGAATGGAATCATCCATTTGCCGGTCCAGAAACACTGGTGTCACGGACCCCGTTCACCGTGGCTTCCTAGTTCCTGTTCATGACCGATTCAGGTTTCTAAGGGTTCTGAATTCTGATTGTCTTTTTCTTGTTTTCTTCTCCATTCTTGTCTCAAAGAACTTTACGTTCCAGAAATATATTTTACTTACCAAATCACAGATTGTCCGTTTGTTACAAAAACTTTTAGGTTGAGAGATTTTCTCTTTCTTTCTTTCTTTTTCTTTCTTTCTTTCTTTCTTTCTTTCTTTCTTTCTTTCTTTCTTTCTTTCTTTCTTTCTTTCTTTCTTTCTCTTTTTCTCTTTTTCTCTTTCTTTCTTTCTTTCTTTTCTCTTTCTTTCTTTCTTTCTTTCTTTCTTTCTTTCTTTCTTTCTTTCTTTCTTTCTTTCTTCTCTTCTCTTCTCTTCTCTTCTCTTCTCTCTCTCTCTCTCTCTCTCTCTCTCTCTCTCTCTCTCTCTCTCTCTCTCTCTCTTTCTTTCTTTCTTCCCCCAAGTCTGTGCATTGTGTTTCTTTCACTTTGTTCTGTTCCTAGGTACTAAGGATTTCTTTTTAATGTCATTAGCTTAAATAAGGGGCTTTGCATTTTTTGGCGAAAGCACCAGAAAAATATTTTCTCATTAAGGGTCGGAATGTTGTTTGCCGGTGATGAGGCTCTCCTTCTGCCAGATGACTGACGATTGGATGGAGGAATATAGTACACATGAGTATGTTCACGAACACATACTGACGTTTCAGAGGACCTTAAATTAAAAACAGAGACCCTGGGCTTTCCTGGTGGCGCAGTGGTTGAGAATCTGCCTGCTGATGCAGGGGACACGGGTTCGGGCCCTGGTCTGGGAAGATCCCACATGTCGCGGAGCAACTAGGCCCGTGAGCCACAATTACTGAGCCTGCGCGTCTGGAGCCTGTGCTCTGCAACAAGAGAGGCCGCGATAGTGAAGAGGCCCGCGTACCGTGATGAAGAGTGGCCCCCGCTTGCCGCAACTGGAGAAGGCCCTTGCACAGAAACGAAGACCCAACACAGCCAAGAATAAAAATTTTTTAAAAATTAAAAAAAAAACACCAGAGACCCCCCTCGCCTCCCCCCTCCCCGCCCTGTAAAATTCATCTGAAGTGGAGAAAAAAACCTTGCTAAAAATCCTTTTCCTTTTCATTCGATCAACATGGTGCATGGATTTCCTAGCAGAAACTTAAGCGAGGTGCATGTTCATCGTTCAGCAGAATTCTAATTTTCTAGTTCTAAGGAAAACTGCTAAAACGAATGAGGATAACACCTTCCCATGCAATCCTTAGGGAAAGCTCCCACCCAATTGAGTGAAAGGAAACTTGGTTTGGAAACAAACGAGTCTTCATTTGGCGACCTTTGGTAGAAATGAGGTGAGGGAGGGAGGGAGGGAGGGAGGGAAGGAGGGGGAGAGAGAGAGAGAGAGAGAGAGAGAGAGAGAGAGAGAGAGAGAGAGAGAGAGAGGGAGAGAGGTGTCTCACTTTCCATGGTTCCAGTGTGTACACATTTCAATGACTAGGTGAAATCGCACCAAGAGCCTAACTACGTGTTTCGAATGTCAGTTTCCACAATTGATGAACGGTAGCTGCGTGAAGTCCAAAGTTTGCTGCTGCCTGTTCAGTCTGCAATGACTCCACAAATAACAAACGTGCGTGCCCCCGTGTCCAGTGACCGATCCTCTTTCAGAGCCTGTCGGTGATTGCCTGGTGTGTATGTGTCTGTTTTCCGGGTGCAGTGTGTCGTGGTGTTGTCCCCAGCCCCGGTCTCCCCCGTCCGTGGAAAATAAAAAGAAAGAATTGCCCGAGGACGACGAAAGTGCGGCTAAGAAACCCAAAATGATGACACTGGAAGTCCACTTGGATGGGGTTAGGAGACACCTGAGCATGCCTAGGACAACACTGTCACCGTGTGAGAGACCAGCGCAAGGAGAGCTGAAGAATACAAAGAAGAAAAAGGAGGAGGGGGGAGGGGGGAGGGGGGGGAGGACAGGCTGAAGATGTCTCCAGGCGATGACGTTGGTGAAAACGTTCCCATTCAGAAAAGCACTTCGAGAGATAGTTCTGGACCCACAGAGCACAAAGGGTTATCGTGTTGGAGGCTGATCTTCAGTTAGGGGAACAACAAACAAACAAACAGAAAAACAAACAAAAAATAGGACTGCTTATCCAGAGGTAGAAAAGATACCACGCCAAGAAGGCGAGCACTGTTGAAAACTGCTGTTCCTAGGATTTTACAAAATGAATCAGATGCTTTCATGTCGATGCTTTCCATGACAGTCCACTAAATAAATCGTAGTTTGGCTCTTTTTATATTCTCTACCTTTTAAATGGTGAGTGAGTAAGAGAGTTTTTAAATGTTTTGATACGATTTTTTATTTTTCCCCCCCTTTTGGTACGATTTTTGAATGTCGTGGGACAACGGTATTTTTCCCCCGTGGAGGTGAACAAGATTGCTTTTTTGAGCTTCAGCTTTCAGGGTCATTTTAGGGTCCTGAACTGCCCTGCCCAGTGAGCCCTGTGTGTCGTTGTGCCCCTTTAGAAGTGCTGGTGCTTGATGACATCATGATATCGAAATCTTGATTGTTGACTTACAAAACCACTGTTGGGAGTTTGTTTGTTGCCTTAATCTCCCTTACCTATTGCACTCACGTGACTGTCCACTCTTTGTCTCTCTGTTTCTCTCTCTCTCCCTCTCTCTCCCTCTCTCTCCCTCTCTCTCCCTCTCTCTCTCTCTCTCTCTCTCTCTCTCTCTCTCTCTCTCTCTCTCTCTCTCTCTCTCTCTCTCTCTCTCATAGATATACACGTACGGACACAGAGAGCGCTAACAGTGTGTCCGTACCTATAGCTACATAGGTGTGGGTGTTGATACAGATAGACATGTTACATGTCTTCTTCACCCCCTCCGTGGGCACTTAGTGGAGTTACTGGGTCGCATGGTAGTTTTGTGTGCAGTGTTTTGAGGGACTTCCGTACTGTTTTCCATACTGCTGTCTTTTGTCGGAGAGCCATTCTGTCACCCGCCAGGTGACATCTCTGAGTCCTCCAGCATGCCACGGTGGTGGTGGTCTCTCTCAGCTTGAAAAATACGTGTGCGATCAGGAGCCACTTTTTCTGCCTTTACGAACTTGCTGTCGCAACTCCAGATCCTGGGCCTGTCCGAATATCTTTGTCAAGAGAAATGCGTGCGCTTCTTTGGTTCCCCATTTATTTTTCTTAACTAAAAAAATGTTTTGTGTTTCATTTTTGTTTGTTTTGTTGTTGTGTTTCCGTTTTGCTTTGTTTTTTTTACTAAAAAAAGTTGTTTTCTTTCCTTTCTTTTTTTTTTTTTCTCCTAATTAATGAACATGTTCTGTTCGGGCCTCCTGCCCACTTTTCTCACTGGGTTGCTTGTTTTCTGGAGGCTGAATTGTGTGAGGCCTCGGTCTGTTTTGGATAGGCTCCCCTTACGGGATATGCTTGGGCTTGTCCTAGGCCTTTATAGGTCCATGTATACGTGCGCCACGAGCATAGGTAATACGTGTATGTATGTTATCCGTGCGTGCTTTTTCCTTTGTTTTCAAGGCCAGAGTAGTTCTACAGCTTGACTTCTTTGCTGGTATGGTTTGGTGTGGTCTTGGTGGGACTACGGTTGGTTGTCGATACTTACCGCACTCCACACACACACACCCCCACCCCCACGCACACGCACCCGCTCGCGCTCAGAGTGTTGCATTGTGTAGATGTACCGGAACTCAGCTTCTTTAGTGGATGGCTATGGACTCCACCCTCGCCCCCTGCCCCCCCACCCCCACCCGCCCGCATTCCCCCAACCCCCGCCTGCCTCACCCCCCCCCCCCACCCCCGCCCGTGGTTGTGGTCAGTCCATTTTGAAATCCATGTTCTCGTGACCGCAAGTGCATTTTCCCCCCACCCACGCACCCATGTGTTGTCTTTGGACTTTGTCGCCGTCTAGGCACAGATAGATGTTTATTTCCACTTGTGTGGGGGTCAGAGTGTATCCTTCCTTTCCTTTCTAGCTTCTGGGCTTTGCGTGTCTGCTTCCGAAAGACCTCCTCCGTTCGAGAAAGGATGCATTCCTGCGTTGTTCTCTGAGCGCTGGCCTGGTTTCGGTTTGCCAGTCCCCGCCTTCCCTTCCTCCCTCCCTCCCTCCGTCCGGGCAGCCGGGGATCTTGCTCGTGCCCCTCTGGGCAGCCCGTGCCAGCCTCCCCGGGCACCGCCGGCGTCTCCGTGGGATTTCCCCCCGCCCAGGAATCGCGTGGGGAGCGCGTCTCCTCCGAGGCAGCCTCCCGGCGACATCTTCCCGGCTTCCCCCGCCCCCCCACCCCGTCTGCTGCCGGGGTCGCGCCGTGTCGTGCCGACCCGGGGGCTAGCTCCGAGACGGACGCCTCGGGGCCGCGCCAGACGCCCGCCGCCTCGCCCCGGGCTGAGCTCGGGCGTTTGGGCGGCCCGGCGGCGCTGCAGTGTCCTCGGTGGCCGGCCGGCGACCGGGATCCGGCCCGGGGACGTTGGAGCCGGTTGTCAGGAGCCACCTGGCGGCCGCTTTTATATTGTCCCTTGTCTCTGGAGCTCCGGCGACCTTCGTGAGGGCTGTGACTCGGCCGCCGGGCCCGAGGCAGATTTCCGGGAGCCAGGCGACGCTGGTGGCGACTGTCCCGGTGGCGCCCAGGCGTGGGCGCCTCCTGCTGTCGCTTGAGATTGGGCGTGCAGGTCTGTGAGGGTGGGACCGTCGCCGCGCTCTCGAGCCGGTTTGAGGGGCCGCCTGGCTTGGTCGACCAGCATCCGCCCGCGCCCCTCCGGCCGCGGGGACCGACCCGGCCATCCGACCCGACCTGGGCCGGGCCGCCGCGGTGGGAAGGGAGAGGGTCTTTCGCGCCCTCCGGAGCGCCTGTGGATGGGCGGTCGGGCCTTCTCCTGGCTCACCCTTCGGAGTGTTCGTTCCCCGACCCCCTCCCTCCCCGGGTCCCCACAGCGCCCCGCTCCGGAGGTGGGGACCGGCCCGGGCCCGTGCGTTTAGGCCGGTGGAGGGCGCGCGTGGGTCCCGGTGGTCGGATTCTTTCTGACCGATGTTTTTCCGAGTCGGACTCCAGAGGTGGGGACCGGCCTGGGCCGCGAGGGGTGACCCGGAGAGACCGGCAAGGGCCAACACGGGTGCGGTCCCTCGTGGGCTCCGGTCGCCTGGGAGGCGCCTCCCTGGGAAAATGTTTTCAAGTCCCCCTGGGTCCGGGGACGTGGACGGACCGGGCCCTGCTCGCGCGGGTGGCCGGGGAGGGCGCACCCGGCCCTTCAGCGTGCCCACGTGGGTTCCCGGTCGGCGGACGCGACTTTTTCTCACCCTGCCCCGCCCCCTCCTCCACCGCGAGTCCCGGCCGGGGGGTGGGGACCGGCCCGAGCCTTACTGGGTGGCCCGGATAGGGCGGCCTGGGCCCGGGCGCGGTCCCTCGTGGGGCCCGCTCGTCGGAGGCGGCCGAGTGGGATATTTCTTTTTCTCTAACCAAGTCCTCGCCCGGAGACTCGGAGGGACCGGTACCTGCCCGCGCGGGCGAACTGGGGAGGGCGACCCCGGCCCGCTCGCTGCCTCTCCCACGTTTTCCCGCCCCTCCCGCCCCGCCCCGCCCCGCCCCCACTTTGCCACCACGCTCCTCGGGTCGACCAGATGGCCCCGAGAGCTCCGGGACTGGTGTGGATGGGGAAGTGTTGGGGACAGGTGGCGGGACCGAGGTCCCGGGGACCACCCCTGCGATTCGTGGATGGGCCCCGCTGCCGGGCGTCGTGATTTTTTTCGCCCGAAATGGGCCTTTTTTGCCACCAGGTAGGTGCTGACACGGTCTTCCTTGGCGTCTGTCGCTGAGGACTTGGGGACTCCGGACGCATGCAGGGCTCTGGGCTTGGGACTGCCGCCTGGCACCCGAACCGGCCCTTGCCGCTTGAGCCGCCCGCCTGGGCCTGCGCGCCGGCTCTCGTGTGTGCGCCCGGCTGACCCGGCCCGCGGTGCCGCCTCCGGTCTCTGGCTCACCCGAGGGCGGCGGGGCGAGGTGGCGCGTGGGTCTTCCACCCCGTGTGACTCCCACCCCCCGCCGCAGGCACCCGGTGGTGGCTGAGACGGCCCCACCCCGCAGGCTCCGTGCCACGTGTCAGGCGTTCTCCTGGCGGGGTCGTCGGCCAGTGTTGCCTGAGAGAAAGAAAAGGAGGTGGTAGTGGGGGGGGCTGGGGCTGCGGCTGCCGGTGAGGCTGAAGCAGGCTCCTCGGATGATGGTCCTCACCGTGCCCCTCCCCTTCGGGGCTTTCTGGCCCCTGGCTCGCTGGATTGACTGATCGATGTGGTGATGTCGCGCTCTCCTGGGCCGGACCTAAGTCGCGCTAGACGAGGGACGGACGTTCCTGGCGAACGGGACCGCTCTTCTCGTTCTGTCCGCGGGCCCCTCGCCTCTCTTTTCACACCCTCCCGGCCTGTCGAGGGGTGTGGGGGAAGGCAGGGGTGGTGGTCTCCGGCCCTGACCCTCGGTCTCCCGCCCCCTGCCTCATGGCGCGGGCGGGTCCGTGGTCCTCGGACGCAGCAGACACTCTCGCTTCGCCTCCTTGGCGTGTGCCTCGCGAGCGGTCCTCCCCGCGTCGTTGGGGGGGGCCGTCCCGCCGCTGCGCTGCGCGCCCCTGCTGGCGCGTGAGCGTGCCTTGCTTGGCCGTCGGTGGTGCCCCTGGAGCGCTCCAGGTTGTCCCTCAGGTGCCCGAGGCCGAGCGGTGGTGTCGTTCCCTTTTCCCAGCGTGCTCCTCGGGTCCCCACCGCGGTGGTGTGTCCCCTGAGTGGCTCTCTTGGGGGGGGGGGTCGAGACGGTAAGGGAGGCGTGCCTCTGTTTCCCCCCCTCGGTGGGGGGCCGGGTGCCGCCTCGTCGCGGTCGTCCCCCAACGGCTGTGCTGTTGGGGGGATCGTGTTGGGCCGGGGGGCGGCTGAGGTTGTGCCCCCGGCTGTGGCCGCGAGCGCTCCTGTGGGCCGTGTGCTTACCCATACCGCAGACCCCCCCCACCCCGCCCATTCGTGGACTGGGCGGCTTGTGGAGCGCCTCCGCGGGCCCAAAGGGGAGACGATGGGTGGGGGATGATGCACCCTCGGTGAGAAAGCCTTCTCTAGCGATCCGAGAGGGAGCCTTGGGGTACCGGACCCCCCAGCCGCTGCCCCTCCCAAGCGTGCAGTCGCCACGGTGGCGACTGCCAGAGCACGTGGGCAGAGCCCCTCGCCTTCGCGGGAGGGCTTGCGCCGGCCCCGCGGTGGGGCCGTGCGCCGCTCTTTGCCTACCGCGGCCCGCGCCTCCCCCCTCTGAGTCGGGGGAGGGTCCCGCCAGGCCGGCGTCCGGCGCGGGGCCGCGTGTGCGCGTGTGCGTGCGCGTGCGGTGACCCCCGTGGCGAGCTCAAGGGGGCGGGGACGCCCGGGCGTCCCGACTCCCCTGTCCCGCAGCCACGAGGAGCCCGTCGCGCCTGCCCTCGCCGCGAGTCGCAGCCGGCGGCGGTGTGTGGGCGCGGTGCGGGTCGCCTCGCTCGGGAGCGTTTCCCTGGGGCGCGAGCCCCGGCGGTCGGACTTGGATGAAGGCGGATCTGGCGAGGACGGAGGGGCTGAGTTTGGGTGGACGGGTCCCTCCGTGGCACGCGGGGGAGACCGTCACACGCGGGCCCTGGCGGCGGGGCCGGGTCGTGGGGAGGCTCCAGGGTGGCTGGGGCCGGCCGGCGTCTCAGGCGTCGTGGGACCGCCCTCGTGTGTGTGGCGGTGGGACCCCGCGCTTGTTTTCCTGGTGGCCCGGTCGTGCCTCGGCCCTTCCTTTCCCTGGGCAGCGCCCCGCGCCTCTGCCCCGCGGCCCTCGCCGTGTGTGCGTGCCGCCCCCTCCCCGTCGCCGCCGGCCCTCCCCCGCCCCCACCCCATGACCCCCTTCCCCACACGTCCCCTTCCCCGTCTGGGACCGAGCCGGCCTCGCCCTCGTGAGGGTGTCGCCCCCCCCGGCCGCCTCGGCCGGCGGCGTCCCCGGGTGGAGTGCTCACGGTTCCTGAGGCGGGGAAGTCGGGCGCGGCGGAGGTGTGTGTGGGGTGGGGGCCGCGGGGCGGCCGGTGTGCGCGCGGGAGAGTGTTCTCGCGGGCCGGCCGCGGCTCGTGGGTGTTTGGCGGTGGTGGTCGCGAGCCCCGCGAGCGGGGCCCCTGGGGGGGCCCGAGGAAGGCCAGTCGGCGTCCTGGGTGCCGCGGGACCGCCCCTGCGCTGGAGGCCTCTGGCGGTGAGACCCCGTGTCGTGCCCCGGCGGCCGACTCGCGTCCGGGCCCTTAGGCCCG
>NW_027175415.1:202500-205000 GCF_028021215.1 Eschrichtius robustus
CCTGGACCTGGACCTGGACCTGGACCTGGACATGGACATGGACATGGACCCGGACCCGGACCCGGACCCGGACCCGGACCCGGACCCGGACATGGACCTGGACATGGACATGGACATGGACATGGACATGGACCGGGACCTGGACCTGGACCTGGACCGGGACCTGGACCTGGACCTGGACCTGGACCTGGACATGGACATGGACATGGACCCGGACCCGGACCCGGACCCGGACCCGGACCTGGACCCGGACATGGACCTGGACATGGACATGGACATGGACATGGACATGGACCGGGACCTAGACTTGGGCTCCGTCGTCTCCGGGGTCCCCCGGCCGCCGGGTCGACCAGTTCTCCCCGCGGACTTGGACTTCGACTTAGACTTGGACTTCGACTTGGACCTGGACCTGGACATGGACATGGACATGGACATGGACCTGGACCGGGACCGGGACCGGGACATGGACCCGGACCCGGACCCGGACCCGGACCCGGACCCGGACCGGGACCTGGACCTGGACCTGGACCTGGACCTGGACCTGGACATGGACATGGACCCGGACCCGGACCCGGACCCGGACCCGGACCCGGACCGGGACCTGGACCTGGACCTGGACCTGGACATGGACATGGACCCGGACATGGACCCGGACCCGGACCCGGACCCGGACCAGGACCCGGACCGGGACCGGGACCGGGACCGGGACCTGGACCTGGACCTGGACCTGGACATGGACCCGGACCCGGACCCGGACCCGGACCGGGACCTGGACCTGGACCTGGACCTGGACCTGGACCTGGACCTGGACATGGACATGGACCCGGACCCGGACCCGGACCCGGACCCGGACCCGGACCCGGACCCGGACCGGGACCTGGACCTGGACCTGGACCTGGACCTGGACCTGGACATGGACATGGACCTGGACCGGGACCTGGACCTGGACCTGGACCTGGACCTGGACATGGACATGGACCTGGACCTGGACATGGACATGGACCGGGACCTAGACTTGGGCTCCGTCGTCTCCGGGGTCCCCCGGCCGCCGGGTCGACCAGTTCTCCCCGCGGACCTGGAATTGGACTTAGACTTGGACTTCGACTTGGACCTGGACCTGGACCCGGACCTGGACCTGGACCCGGACCCGGACCCGGACCCGGACATGGACCCGGACCCGGACCCGGACCCGGACCGGGACCTGGACCTGGACCTGGACCTGGACCTGGACCTGGACCTGGACCTGGACATGGACATGGACATGGACCCGGACCCGGACCCGGACCCGGACCCGGACCCGGACCCGGACATGGACCTGGACATGGACATGGACATGGACATGGACATGGACCGGGACCTAGACTTGGGCTCCGTCGTCTCCGGGGTCCCCCGGCCGCCGGGTCGACCAGTTCTCCCCGCGGACTTGGACTTCGACTTAGACTTGGACTTCGACTTGGACCTGGACCTGGACATGGACATGGACATGGACATGGACCTGGACCGGGACCGGGACCGGGACATGGACCCGGACCCGGACCCGGACCCGGACCCGGACCCGGACCGGGACCGGGACCTGGACCTGGACCTGGACCTGGACATGGACATGGACCCGGACCCGGACCCGGACCCGGACCCGGACCGGGACCTGGACCTGGACCTGGACCTGGACCTGGACATGGACATGGACCTGGACATGGACCCGGACCCGGACCCGGACCCGGACCCGGACCCGGACCCGGACCGGGACCGGGACCGGGACCTGGACCTGGACCCGGACATGGACATGGACCCGGACCCGGACCCGGACCCGGACCGGGACCTGGACCTGGACCTGGACCTGGACCTGGACCTGGACCTGGACATGGACATGGACCCGGACCCGGACCCGGACCCGGACCCGGACCCGGACCGGGACCTGGACCTGGACCTGGACATGGACCTGGACCGGGACCTGGACCTGGACCTGGACCTGGACCTGGACCTGGACATGGACATGGACCTGGACCTGGACATGGACATGGACCGGGACCTAGACTTGGGCTCCGTCGTCTCCGGGGTCCCCCGGCCGCCGGGTCGACCAGTTCTCCCCGCGGACCTGGAATTGGACTTAGACTTGGACTTCGACTTGGACCTGGACCTGGACCTGGAACCGGACCGGGACCGGGACCTGGACATGGACATGGACCTGGACCTGGACCTGGACCTGGACCTGGACCTGGACCTGGAACTGGACCGGGACCGGGACCGGGACCGGGACCTGGACATGGACCTGGACCTGGACCGGGAACTGGACGTGGACGTGGACGTGGACCTGGACCTGGACCTGGACCGGGACCGGGACCTGGACTTGGGCTCCGTCGTCTCCGGGGTCCCCCGGCCGCCGGGTCGACCAGTTCTCCCCCCGAGGACTTGGGCTCCGTGGGCCTCAGATACCTATCCTCTACTTGTGTCCTGAACGATCGGTGTGCCGAGTTCGTCTCTTTTTATTAAGATTAAACGT
>NW_027175415.1:210000-227500 GCF_028021215.1 Eschrichtius robustus
GTTGGCTAAGTGCCCTGACAGGGTGAAACCTCAGCGAGTGTCTACATCATCTCCACATAAGATAAAATACTGAAATGTTCATGGCTCCACAAGTCTAAGGGTCTCCCTGCTTTGGACCTTTTACGGAGGAGAGACTGAGCATGTTTGGTTCCATGCCTAGATAGATCTTGTGCTTTAGGGAAAGACTGTACTAGGTAGGAGCCTAGACTTCTACAAAGTATTCCATGTTCACACTGTTCACTGTGGTTGGCTTCCTTACTTTCACTGAAGAGGAAAAAAAAAAAAAAAAAGACAGTGTCCAAGGACGAGGCATTCTAAAGAAGGAACGTGTGTGGTCCAAGCTACCTGATGTTGCCATCGTCACGGTAGGAAGAGGACTTTTTTTGGGGGGGGAGGGGGGAGGCAAAGTAGAAGGTGTATGGAGATAAGGTTTGGGGGAAGGAGAAAGAGATTTTTGTCCTAAAGGTAGTCATTTATCAATGGAAAAGAAAGAAAACAAGGGACAAGCTAAAAATGGGCACAGACAGTTGGAAAAGGTGTGTGAAGAAAAGTGTCTTTGGAAAGGAATTGGATCCGTGGTCAGGACTGGATAAGATGAGGGTGGATTCAAAGACAGAAATGAGTTTTTGTATCAACATGAAACCAAGAATTTAGTTGTCTCTCTCTGTTAAAAGGACCAGGTTTGGGTTTAGGGTTTGGGTTTTTCTTCTATCGGTCTGCTCTGCCCATCATGAGAGATTAGATTAGATTAGGAAAGGTTTTTTCCTTTATCTTTAAGGAGAGAGAGAAAGAAAGAAAGAGAGAGAGAGAGAGAGAGAGAGAGAGAGAGAGAGAGAGAGGAAGAGAGAGAGAGAGAGAAAGAAAGAGAGAGAGAGAAAGAAAGAAAAGAAAAGAAAGAAAGAAAGAAAGAAAGAAAGAAAGAAAGAAAGAAAGAAAGAAAGAAAGAAAGAAAGAAAGAAAGAAAGAAAGAAAGGAAGGAAGGAAGGAAGAAAGGCTTATGTCTTTGTCAAAAGTCATCACTTATTTTCTAGGTTGCCTTTATCAGGTCTTGGAGGACTCACATCAACTTAGTCCTCTCGATATTCAAAGAACCAGGTTTGGCTCAGAACTGAAGAAGAAGCTTCTCTCTCTGCCTAGCAAGTCTTTCCTTGGGATGTTGGTGACATGGCTAACGAAGCACTGTTTCACAGTGACCTATCAGATTAAGTGCTTTACAATCTTTTGGATATTTTGGACACATTTGCTCAAAAATTGAAGGACAGATGAAGTCCTTTGGACTTCGAACGCACTTTGAGATAGGATCCAGGAGGAGAGGGCCCTCAAAATAGCTCAAAAATGTGTTCTCTCTCCTGAGAAATGAGAGAGATGAAACTGAGTAAGTTTCTTGGAGAGGTTCGATGACACGGGAAAGTGTTGTCAAAGAGGAAGGAACAACGTGAAGTCTTCTTTGGCTTGTGTCTGTACACCGATGTGTTCTAACTGTTCCAGAAATGATGGGATCTTTCTTCCTGGAAGTCTTCTCTGCCCTGGCATAAAGTGTTGTCTGTTATCGTCAAAATGGAGGCTCACACGAAAGGGGCTGAACCCAGTATCAGGGAGATGTTCTAACCGACTTTCACGCCAAGGCAGTAACAACAGCCTGTGGAAAGATGGTGGGGGTGGCGGGGCACACGTGGATCAGGTCCATTCTGTCCTTTCAACAGCCGGTCGGGGCTATGGCAGACGGGAGACGTTGGCCCAGCCGGTTGCTCCCTGGCCAACCTCCCCCCTCCCCCACACCTTGCATTCCTTCACCCGCCCATGGTGCCTCCAAGATGACTCCAATTGTAAATAGACATTGGCAGGAAGACTTCTACAGTCTACCGGCAACGTCTGACCTGTCATGCTTGTAACCCTGGGGGGGAAAAATCATTTTTCTCTATGGAAAGAAAACCTCCTCTCTCTGGACCCTCTGAACCCCAGCCACTGGATTTCATTCCACTGCCACTTAGTAGGGGTCATCCAAACATCCTTGTATGTTTTCCGTGTGGGTTGAAGTCTTCCCTCGCTGCAAGCCTGATGTCCTCACCGTGGCACAGAGACTGTTAAAAAAACAAAATGTGTTTGCCACTTGGGGTCTACCTTCCACAGCCTCCCGTGTGATCAGATCAAGGCACCCGCTTCTCTGGGCAAATCCTACAATCCTTCACAAAAGCTCTTGTAAACTTTTTGGAACCGTCACTCGTCCAGTCACCCTCAATCATCAGGCAAGGTCGGCAGAACCGATGGAAAAACTGGACTCCAAGAAGAACAAGAATGACTTACATGGGGTTGAATGAACTGATGAATAGGATGACAATGTGTATGACTACTTGTGTAAAATAGGACTGCTTGGGGAAGCGGGGGATAGATAACTTAGGAGGTTGAGATGAACATATACACATTACTGTACATAAAGTAGGTAATCAACAAACACCTCCTACTATATAGCACAGGAAACTCTACTCACTACTTTGTAATAACGTATGAGAGAAAAGAATCTGAAAAAGAATATCTATATAAAGTATTTTGATATATATATATATATAAAGAGAGAGAGAGAGAGAGAAAAACAGAGAGAGAGAGGGAGAGAGGGAGAGAGGGAGAGATTAGGACTGATTGTTAAATCTTTTGTTTTCCAGATACAAGGAAAAACAAAAACAAACAAACAAAACCCAATTTTCTTCTTTTATTTTTAAAGGGGGACGTCCATTTGGTAACTTATACCTCTGTCAGCAGGATAGAATCACTGATCTTTTTCTCCCTACTTTCCTTAATTCAGAAACTCTCAGGGAGGCTTCTTATTTCCCTGGCAATAGAGTTATTTGCATATGTTACTTGGAGGCCAAAATTATGTTTCCATAAAACGGGGATACACACTTGTGGATATGAAATTCTGGTCTTACTCACTTCCCTTAGGGTGTTGTTCTTAACCTGAAAACTGGACTGCATCCCGAAGTTTTTTGAGTTCCCTCCAATATCTGGCTACGACTCTCTCCATGAACGTTTTGCCATTTTCTCCCACCCTTTTGACTTGGCATCACTGAGAACTAAAACGGCCCTTTGCCTGAAGCCCTGCAAACGGAAGCTAGAGAACTTGACGAAAACCTTAGAGAAACGGCCACAACGGCTCCTATGGAAAAAGTCCTCGTTCCTGTTTCTGTGAGAGCCACTCTGAAATTTGAACCAAACACCCGACGACATCATCAGAGTTATTTCAAACTTCTAAAGTTGCTTCGACCCTGACATCTAGAAATCTCCTTGACTCAGAGACAGACAGACAGACAGACAGACAGACAGACAGACAGACAGACACACACACACACACACACACACACACACACACACACACACACACACACACACACACGAGTCACCAGCTCAGCTTTAATATGTTCCAAGGAACTTTCAGAGGAGGGAACTGTTGGGCTCCAGAGTAGGCCGCCCCAAAATGTGCCTCCATGCTCTATTGCTTATTTTGAATTCAAGTGACCTAAGAACCGGCCAGCACAAGAGGGACACACTGGCCCTCCTTTCTGTCCTCCTGCGGAGGAAGATCTCAAGTGAAGACGTCTGCTTTCACGCGTGTCCATGATTCTCAAATGGTGTAGTGGGGTTTCCTGGGTTAGGAAAAGGAGGGGACTCCTTTTGCCTGGAAAAAAAGCCTGTTTCTCACACATCCTCCTCCCATCCCTTCCTCTCTCCCTCCTTCCCTCCCTGCAGTTTGGAGGGGGCAGCCTAAGGGTGGGGGAAATTGGGGAAAGAAAAAAGAAAAAGCCATTCATTAAAGAGAAGCTCGAGGCAAAGTCAAACGCTCCGACTTGACCGGAGAGCTTTCTGCATTTGAATGGAGCGATTGAACGAGGCCCTGCCGAATGAATCGTCCGGACCTCCCCTCCCCCGCTCCTGGCAAAGGTCAGTCCAGGGGACTTAGGAAGGAGCGCTGGAGAAGGAACGGGGGTGGGGGTGGGGGTGGGGGCGGGAACAACAGACAATAGCCGCTGCCTGCCTGCCTGCCTGCCCGCCCGCCGGGCTGAGGCCTGAGGGCTGAGGGCCACGCTGGCTCCTGCAACACAATCCCTTCCAGGAAACTGCTGTGATGACTATTTGGCAGTGAATGATCAAATCTGAACTCTCTTGGCCTATTTCTGCAAAAGGCCCGAGTCTCAGCTACGACAGATTCTCTGGATTTCTTGGCACATGGACTGACCCGCACCCTCCCATCCTGTCAGATCCTCCTTTGTACACACACCTCCACTGGAAGGGTTCTTTGGCCTCGTCCAGAAAACGAACAAGCAAGAACAAACACACAAACAGACTGAATTGATGTGTTGGTATTTGTTGGAAAGAAACATGCTCCTCTCACACACCTGAGGGCAGGAAGCGAAGGCAGGTTCTCAGCGGGGGGGGGGACGGGGAACCTGAACCGAGGTCGGTCAGCGGTCCCCCCCCAACCTCTCTCCCAGGTCACGTGGGCCTCCCCTCCCCGCCTCTCTCTACGCCCCCCTGCCCTGGTTCTGATATTTCACTTGGGAAACTTCTCTAGGCCGACCGAGATGCCAGCTTGCTGTCCTGCTGCTTCATGTCCATCTCTACCAGCCGTGCCCAAAAGGCACGTGAAATCATGGACAGCAAATAGCGCCCCCAGAGCTGTGTGTGTGTGTGTGTGTGTGTGTGTGTGTGTGTGCGTGTGCGTGTGCGTGTGCGTGTGCGCGCGCGCGCCAATTTTCCAGGAAGCGGTGAGGGAGCAAAGGGAGGGCTGGGTGAAGGAATCCTGGGTGCCTGTCATCGCACACCCCGCAGAGCACCATTTATTTCCTTCTCCATGTCTGAAAGACACTTAGTCCTCATTTCAGCAACTTGATGGTGATTCCCCTTCTAAATACGTGACAAAACCTATGAAGTACTGGACTCATTGAATCTGTAACTGCTAACAGGGCCCAAGGAGTTTTCAATCGATGGCAGGAAAAGAAATGATCCTGAACATAAAACTGCCAAGAATTCCTATAGATGGAGTTATCATGGACCGACTTCTGGTGATACGTGCCATGGGGGCTCCCAATTGACAAACCGGAATGGGATAGGTAGACCCAGTCATCCCATGTTTTACCTCAAGCTGGAGAAGCAGAGAATATCATCTAAAAGCCTACCTTCATGGCGTCTCAGTGCTCAGGGCTCTTCCTTCTCGGGGATCTCGTGTTCTGTAGGGATAATTCACGTGCTGGGGCAGTAGGTTCCCAATATCAGCTTGTGAAATGGATTAAATGATGTCTTCCTTTTAAAAAGATAAAGATTATTTGGAAAAGTTATTAATAGTGAACACATGATGTTATCCTCTCTGATCTATAAACTAGAGTTGACCGTTGAACAACCAACATGGAGGGTTACGGGTGCCGAGCCCACGCACTGTGAAAATCCATGGATAACTTCACAGTCAGGGCCCTGTATCTGCGCTTCCACCTCCGGGGACTCAGCAACCACAGATCCTGCAGTGCCATAGTGCACGGCTATGGAAAACATCCACCTATGAGTCACACACACACACGCACACACGCACATGCACAGGTTTCAACTTTGTTGTGTTAATTCTTGTGGCCACTCATCCTTGACATGTGCGTGCATACCTATTTGAACAGTAATGTAACAGGTAACCCCCATCACTTGTGTTCTACTTTTTTACTGACCATTGAAACTTAGTTCCTGATTGACCCTAGGGTTTGTAATTATGTTTACAACTTCATAAAAATAGAAAGTCCCTCACTGATCGACAGCGAGTGTATGAAAGGAAAATTGACCCATTCTGACTCAGGGCAACTTTTCCTGGTTTTGAAAGACACACACCCATTCGGTAGTGCTTACGTATGTCCAAGTACTGATCCACTGAAGTGGGGTTGCTTTCTTTCTTGGTACCAAACTTTGCATTCTCAAAATACTTCGCCATCTACCTATTTATGCTGTAGATTGGTAGTAATAGACAATCTCCAAACGTCTGAACCTTGTCTCAATCGTGGGGCTCACACATTCTTTATAGAGTCAGTATATTCCCAGCATTCATTTCTTGATGTGAACTAGGTGAGGAATTTGCCATTGTGACGTTAGAATTGGCACCTCCTTGGTGTGAGGACACCAAGGGATAAGGCACCACTGAAGAATGTCCTTCCTTCACCATGCTGAGACTATTTTATTCAGTGTGAATCCTCTCATGTCCTACAAGTGCTGGCTCCATGGCGAATGGGATTCTCCCATGCATTGCATCGGATTTCTTCTACAGCGGTGATTATGTGGTCTGGCCCAAGACGACGGCCTGCTGTCCTCCTAGTAAAGCTTGTGCTGCCTTCCCTACCGCGTCAGGGATGCATCCCACTCTGAGCTGTCTGTGTGTGCTGAGGCTGGAGCGCCAACTGAAGGTTCTTCCACCGTGGTTCCAGGCTTAGGGTTTCTCCCCACATGATTTTCCTCGGCTTAAAGAGGGTAATTTCTGGCTGAAGGCTCTACCTCACTGATCTCAGACACAGGGTTTCTGCTGTGTGTGACTTCCCTGGTGTTTATAAGGACGAGTGCACTGGGTAATGTCTTACAAGATGTGTCAGGAAAACTACTTTCTCAGGGGAGTCTGCGGTGGGCATTACCTGCCCTTCTCCCCTAGTGGCCAGGCTTCTCTCCACACTGACTCGAATGAGCCTGGAGCCCACCTGGATTCAGGACTCTGGGAAATCCTCTTGCATCCTCCTCATCTCTCCTCCTGCTCCAGCTGTGAAAGCACATCTGATTGGTGCAGCCGATAACTTGTTTCGTGGGAAACATGGACCTGGATTTGGAGCCCTGCGTTGGAACCTGCGTGTGGTCTTCAGGTTCACGTCAGGAGGAGGAGCGAGGCGAACGAACGTTAAAGAGCAGCACCACGGGGAAGGGCGTCCTGAGCACGGGGAAGTACTCCCAGCCCTTCCCCAGAGCAGGAGGGACGCTGACTTTGGGCTCAGGTATTCAGGAACTGTCTGCTGATGCTCAGGCCCCAGACCAGAAACAGACTGTGAAATCCTTTGTTTTTCTAACGAGGGTGAATCCATTGTTCCATAGTGGATCGAACATTATTTTCAGAAAAACATATTCAATAACATCAGCTCCCTCGGAAGGCCAACCACCCCCCACCCCACCCCCCAACCCCACCCCCCCATCCTCATGAACTCTCTTTTAAAGGGAAAATGTCTGCTATGATGACGACTGTTGTGCCACACTCTGCCACGGTTTCAAGAGCAGAGGAGCTGGTTAGGAACTACCTATCACGTTGATCCATCCACTGGATGCAGGCGTGCCATGAGGTGAGTGTCCTGCACTGTTCTGAGTGTTAGATATGGAGCAGAAAGGAAGACGTGTGATTGTGGCCAGAAATTGTCCATCCTGGTGGGATCCTGAAAAAAAAAAAAAAAATTAAAAAGAAAGAAAGAAAGAAAGAAGCACATCCCCTTCAGGCAGATGTGGATGCTCTGTAAGTGTATAGGCATCGGCGTGGTGGGGGGCAGAATACGCAAAGCTCCTCTGGGTAATCTTTTATCAGATAAATGGCTGTGGACAGACTCACCCATGGACACCAGATAACTGAGGTCCTCCAGCAGCACAGCTCTAGACAGCGTCCCCTGGAATTTGCTCATCAGGGCGCACTCTTCCTGGGTGAAGGTCGCACACACCCTTGAGACTCACTGATATTTAAAGACATGGTGGATATTCTGGCTCGGCCTGCGCCATCCCCACAATGTCCAAAGGTGACGGTCGAGATGACAAAACTGGAGAAAGACAGGTGTGTCTATCGCAAGCTCAGACACTGTTTGAGGTGCAGTTGACTATTCCCTTGGGTTGACTGGACACGTGCCTTTCAGATGCATCACGGAGATACGCACACTCCTGACTCAGGGTGACCTCATCGCAAGGGGATATGACATGAGGGGTGTTGAGCAATAACCCGGACCTTACACACGCACACGCACACACACACACCCCCCCCACACCCCCCCACACCCCCCCCCACACACACACCCCCCCCACACACACAAAAGAGGTTCGCGGGAGTAAAAGGTTAACGTTACCTCTGTTGACACCCACGACTGTACCTAGTTGTCACGAGACAGGAAGCTCAACTATACATTTAACCCTTATCTGTTCCTGTGCTTTCTTGCAGAAAATCCTCCTGCGCTTCTTTCGCCTCGTGGAAGCGCTTGCTCTTCCCCATAGGTAGCCACCGTGGAACCAGCTGCTGCTGATCCAAGAATTTGGAGGATTTCCGGAAATGATCAGTGATCCCGAGACAGACTCTCCCTTCCGTGATCAAAGCGACTCGGGGAGCTGTCTCTCGCCCCCCCCCCCCCCCCCGCCCCCACATCCCCACCCCCCACCCCCACCCCGCACACCGCCTTCTCCCTTGTGTACAAGCTATGTCTTTTCATTAAAACGTTTTGCCTTGTTAGCCTTAGAGTCTTGTGGAAGCGATCTTCATTTCTATGGTACTGCTGTGCAAGAATCTGGAAAGGGCCCGGTAACGGGTATGTCTGTAGCTCCCTCCTAGAGCTGGCCTGTGTCTACGTACGGATCCGAGTGCCACAGTTAACTTGTGAAAGAGCTCTCTTGAACTGGCTTAGAAGGAAGCACTCCCGAATTCAGTCCACTAGAAAGGGACCCGCCCGAAGGTTTTTGCAAGTTCACGTGATCTAGGATGAACCCTTCAGCCGAGATATAGCCAAGGTCAAGGGATGGGTTTTATGAAACTAGGCAGGTCTTTAGCGTGATCAGCATTCGAGGTCAACCTTTTCTTCTATCTACGTCGACCCCAAATCCAATAAGTTCACGGGAGTGAACCGAATTCGTCAGCAAGAAAAAGAACTTGGGGGGTGATGGCTGACGTCGTCTAAAGTCTCAGGAGATGTTCACGGGTCATCTCATCGTCATGGGATTTAGAACAAGTGATTTCGATAGCTCTAGGTGGAGGAACTCCTTAAGAAAGGTTATGTGTTGTGGTATGTATGTCTACTTAAAAAGAGTTTCTCCCAGACCTTTGGGGTCACTTTAGAAACTTTAGAGTTGGCGTAAGTGGAATGATGGGGAATTCGTGGAACGTCTAGATCGTTTCCAAAGATAACCTATGGAAACGTTCTTGGCTCAACAAGTCTCAGTGGACCTACTTCTGTCTCTTTATTACAGAAGGAGCTGTAAAACTAAAACTAACTGTAAAACTAAAGATGTTTCGATGTATGACTCCACACCTCTGGCATCACTTTGGGGGAAAGAAATTTTGAAAAAGTGACGCTGTGTGAAAATGTATGCTTCTAGACATGATGGAATGGAATCATCCATTTGCCGGTCCAGAAACACTGGTGTCACGGACCCCGTTCACCGTGGCTTCCTAGTTCCTGTTCATGACCGATTCAGGTTTCTAAGGGTTCTGAATTCTGATTGTCTTTTTCTTGTTTTCTTCTCCATTCTTGTCTCAAAGAACTTTACGTTCCAGAAATATATTTTACTTACCAAATCACAGATTGTCCGTTTGTTACAAAAACTTTTAGGTTGAGAGATTTTCTCTTTCTTTCTTTCTTTTTCTTTCTTTCTTTCTTTCTTTCTTTCTTTCTTTCTTTCTTTCTTTCTTTCTTTCTTTCTCTTTTTCTCTTTTTCTCTTTCTTTCTTTCTTTCTTTTCTCTTTCTTTCTTTCTTTCTTTCTTTCTTTCTTTCTTTCTTTCTTTCTTTCTTTCTTTCTTTCTTTTCTTCTCTTCTCTTCTCTTCTCTCTCTCTCTCTCTCTCTCTCTCTCTCTCTCTTTCTTTCTTTCTTCCCCCAAGTCTGTGCATTGTGTTTCTTTCACTTTGTTCTGTTCCTAGGTACTAAGGATTTCTTTTTAATGTCATTAGCTTAAATAAGGGGCTTTGCATTTTTTGGCGAAAGCACCAGAAAAATATTTTCTCATTAAGGGTCGGAATGTTGTTTGCCGGTGATGAGGCTCTCCTTCTGCCAGATGACTGACGATTGGATGGAGGAATATAGTACACATGAGTATGTTCACGAACACATACTGACGTTTCAGAGGACCTTAAATTAAAAACAGAGACCCTGGGCTTTCCTGGTGGCGCAGTGGTTGAGAATCTGCCTGCTGATGCAGGGGACACGGGTTCGGGCCCTGGTCTGGGAAGATCCCACATGTCGCGGAGCAACTAGGCCCGTGAGCCACAATTACTGAGCCTGCGCGTCTGGAGCCTGTGCTCTGCAACAAGAGAGGCCGCGATAGTGAAGAGGCCCGCGTACCGTGATGAAGAGTGGCCCCCGCTTGCCGCAACTGGAGAAGGCCCTTGCACAGAAACGAAGACCCAACACAGCCAAGAATAAAAATTTTTTAAAAATTAAAAAAAAAACACCAGAGACCCCCCTCGCCTCCCCCCTCCCCGCCCTGTAAAATTCATCTGAAGTGGAGAAAAAAACCTTGCTAAAAATCCTTTTCCTTTTCATTCGATCAACATGGTGCATGGATTTCCTAGCAGAAACTTAAGCGAGGTGCATGTTCATCGTTCAGCAGAATTCTAATTTTCTAGTTCTAAGGAAAACTGCTAAAACGAATGAGGATAACACCTTCCCATGCAATCCTTAGGGAAAGCTCCCACCCAATTGAGTGAAAGGAAACTTGGTTTGGAAACAAACGAGTCTTCATTTGGCGACCTTTGGTAGAAATGAGGTGAGGGAGGGAGGGAGGGAGGGAGGGAAGGAGGGGGAGAGAGAGAGAGAGAGAGAGAGAGAGAGAGAGAGAGAGAGAGAGAGAGAGGGAGAGAGGTGTCTCACTTTCCATGGTTCCAGTGTGTACACATTTCAATGACTAGGTGAAATCGCACCAAGAGCCTAACTACGTGTTTCGAATGTCAGTTTCCACAATTGATGAACGGTAGCTGCGTGAAGTCCAAAGTTTGCTGCTGCCTGTTCAGTCTGCAATGACTCCACAAATAACAAACGTGCGTGCCCCCGTGTCCAGTGACCGATCCTCTTTCAGAGCCTGTCGGTGATTGCCTGGTGTGTATGTGTCTGTTTTCCGGGTCACACGCAGTGTGTCGTGGTGTTGTCCCCAGCCCCGGTCTCCCCCGTCCGTGGAAAATAAAAAGAAAGAATTGCCCGAGGACGACGAAAGTGCGGCTAAGAAACCCAAAATGATGACACTGGAAGTCCACTTGGATGGGGTTAGGAGACACCTGAGCATGCCTAGGACAACACTGTCACCGTGTGAGAGACCAGCGCAAGGAGAGCTGAAGAATACAAAGAAGAAAAAGGAGGAGGGGGGAGGGGGGAGGGGGGGGAGGACAGGCTGAAGATGTCTCCAGGCGATGACGTTGGTGAAAACGTTCCCATTCAGAAAAGCACTTCGAGAGATAGTTCTGGACCCACAGAGCACAAAGGGTTATCGTGTTGGAGGCTGATCTTCAGTTAGGGGAACAACAAACAAACAAACAGAAAAACAAACAAAAAATAGGACTGCTTATCCAGAGGTAGAAAAGATACCACGCCAAGAAGGCGAGCACTGTTGAAAACTGCTGTTCCTAGGATTTTACAAAATGAATCAGATGCTTTCATGTCGATGCTTTCCATGACAGTCCACTAAATAAATCGTAGTTTGGCTCTTTTTATATTCTCTACCTTTTAAATGGTGAGTGAGTAAGAGAGTTTTTAAATGTTTTGATACGATTTTTTATTTTTCCCCCCCTTTTGGTACGATTTTTGAATGTCGTGGGACAACGGTATTTTTCCCCCGTGGAGGTGAACAAGATTGCTTTTTTGAGCTTCAGCTTTCAGGGTCATTTTAGGGTCCTGAACTGCCCTGCCCAGTGAGCCCTGTGTGTCGTTGTGCCCCTTTAGAAGTGCTGGTGCTTGATGACATCATGATATCGAAATCTTGATTGTTGACTTACAAAACCACTGTTGGGAGTTTGTTTGTTGCCTTAATCTCCCTTACCTATTGCACTCACGTGACTGTCCACTCTTTGTCTCTCTGTTTCTCTCTCTCTCCCTCTCTCTCCCTCTCTCTCCCTCTCTCTCCCTCTCTCTCCCTCTCTCTCCCTCTCTCTCTCTCTCTCTCTCTCTCTCTCTCTCTCTCTCTCTCTCTCTCTCTCCTCATAGATATACACGTACGGACACAGAGAGCGCTAACAGTGTGTCCGTACCTATAGCTACATAGGTGTGGGTGTTGATACAGATAGACATGTTACATGTCTTCTTCACCCCCTCCGTGGGCACTTAGTGGAGTTACTGGGTCGCATGGTAGTTTTGTGTGCAGTGTTTTGAGGGACTTCCGTACTGTTTTCCATACTGCTGTCTTTTGTCGGAGAGCCATTCTGTCACCCGCCAGGTGACATCTCTGAGTCCTCCAGCATGCCACGGTGGTGGTGGTCTCTCTCAGCTTGAAAAATACGTGTGCGATCAGGAGCCACTTTTTCTGCCTTTACGAACTTGCTGTCGCAACTCCAGATCCTGGGCCTGTCCGAATATCTTTGTCAAGAGAAATGCGTGCGCTTCTTTGGTTCCCCATTTATTTTTCTTAACTAAAAAAATGTTTTGTGTTTCATTTTTGTTTGTTTTGTTGTTGTGTTTCCGTTTTGCTTTGTTTTTTTTACTAAAAAAAGTTGTTTTCTTTCCTTTCTTTTTTTTTTTTTCTCCTAATTAATGAACATGTTCTGTTCGGGCCTCCTGCCCACTTTTCTCACTGGGTTGCTTGTTTTCTGGAGGCTGAATTGTGTGAGGCCTCGGTCTGTTTTGGATAGGCTCCCCTTACGGGATATGCTTGGGCTTGTCCTAGGCCTTTATAGGTCCATGTATACGTGCGCCACGAGCATAGGTAATACGTGTATGTATGTTATCCGTGCGTGCTTTTTCCTTTGTTTTCAAGGCCAGAGTAGTTCTACAGCTTGACTTCTTTGCTGGTATGGTTTGGTGTGGTCTTGGTGGGACTACGGTTGGTTGTCGATACTTACCGCACTCCACACACACACACCCCCACCCCCACGCACACGCACCCGCTCGCGCTCAGAGTGTTGCATTGTGTAGATGTACCGGAACTCAGCTTCTTTAGTGGATGGCTATGGACTCCACCCTCGCCCCCTGCCCCCCCACCCCCACCCGCCCGCATTCCCCCAACCCCCGCCTGCCTCACCCCCCCCCCCCACCCCCGCCCGTGGTTGTGGTCAGTCCATTTTGAAATCCATGTTCTCGTGACCGCAAGTGCATTTTCCCCCCACCCACGCACCCATGTGTTGTCTTTGGACTTTGTCGCCGTCTAGGCACAGATAGATGTTTATTTCCACTTGTGTGGGGGTCAGAGTGTATCCTTCCTTTCCTTTCTAGCTTCTGGGCTTTGCGTGTCTGCTTCCGAAAGACCTCCTCCGTTCGAGAAAGGATGCATTCCTGCGTTGTTCTCTGAGCGCTGGCCTGGTTTCGGTTTGCCAGTCCCCGCCTTCCCTTCCTCCCTCCCTCCCTCCGTCCGGGCAGCCGGGGATCTTGCTCGTGCCCCTCTGGGCAGCCCGTGCCAGCCTCCCCGGGCACCGCCGGCGTCTCCGTGGGATTTCCCCCCGCCCAGGAATCGCGTGGGGAGCGCGTCTCCTCCGAGGCAGCCTCCCGGCGACATCTTCCCGGCTTCCCCCGCCCCCCCACCCCGTCTGCTGCCGGGGTCGCGCCGTGTCGTGCCGACCCGGGGGCTAGCTCCGAGACGGACGCCTCGGGGCCGCGCCAGACGCCCGCCGCCTCGCCCCGGGCTGAGCTCGGGCGTTTGGGCGGCCCGGCGGCGCTGCAGCGTCCTCGGTGGCCGGCCGGCGACCGGGATCCGGCCCGGGGACGTTGGAGCCGGTTGTCAGGAGCCACCTGGCGGCCGCTTTTATATTGTCCCTTGTCTCTGGAGCTCCGGCGACCTTCGTGAGGGCTGTGACTCGGCCGCCGGGCCCGAGGCAGATTTCCGGGAGCCAGGCGACGCTGGTGGCGACTGTCCCGGTGGCGCCCAGGCGTGGGCGCCTCCTGCTGTCGCTTGAGATTGGGCGTGCAGGTCTGTGAGGGTGGGACCGTCGCCGCGCTCTCGAGCCGGTTTGAGGGGCCGCCTGGCTTGGTCGACCAGCATCCGCCCGCGCCCCTCCGGCCGCGGGGACCGACCCGGCCATCCGACCCGACCTGGGCCGGGCCGCCGCGGTGGGAAGGGAGAGGGTCTTTCGCGCCCTCCGGAGCGCCTGTGGATGGGCGGTCGGGCCTTCTCCTGGCTCACCCTTCGGAGTGTTCGTTCCCCGACCCCCTCCCTCCCCGGGTCCCCACAGCGCCCCGCTCCGGAGGTGGGGACCGGCCCGGGCCCGTGCGTTTAGGCCGGTGGAGGGCGCGCGTGGGTCCCGGTGGTCGGATTCTTTCTGACCGATGTTTTTCCGAGTCGGACTCCAGAGGTGGGGACCGGCCTGGGCCGCGAGGGGTGACCCGGAGAGACCGGCAAGGGCCAACACGGGTGCGGTCCCTCGTGGGCTCCGGTCGCCTGGGAGGCGCCTCCCTGGGAAAATGTTTTCAAGTCCCCCTGGGTCCGGGGACGTGGACGGACCGGGCCCTGCTCGCGCGGGTGGCCGGGGAGGGCGCACCCGGCCCTTCAGCGTGCCCACGTGGGTTCCCGGTCGGCGGACGCGACTTTTTCTCACCCTGCCCCGCCCCCTCCTCCACCGCGAGTCCCGGCCGGGGGGTGGGGACCGGCCCGAGCCTTACTGGGTGGCCCGGATAGGGCGGCCTGGGCCCGGGCGCGGTCCCTCGTGGGGCCCGCTCGTCGGAGGCGGCCGAGTGGGATATTTCTTTTTCTCTAACCAAGTCCTCGCCCGGAGACTCGGAGGGACCGGTACCTGCCCGCGCGGGCGAACTGGGGAGGGCGACCCCGGCCCGCTCGCTGCCTCTCCCACGTTTTCCCGCCCCTCCCGCCCCGCCCCGCCCCGCCCCCACTTTGCCACCACGCTCCTCGGGTCGACCAGATGGCCCCGAGAGCTCCGGGACTGGTGTGGATGGGGAAGTGTTGGGGACAGGTGGCGGGACCGAGGTCCCGGGGACCACCCCTGCGATTCGTGGATGGGCCCCGCTGCCGGGCGTCGTGATTTTTTTCGCCCGAAATGGGCCTTTTTTGCCACCAGGTAGGTGCTGACACGGTCTTCCTTGGCGTCTGTCGCTGAGGACTTGGGGACTCCGGACGCATGCAGGGCTCTGGGCTTGGGACTGCCGCCTGGCACCCGAACCGGCCCTTGCCGCTTGAGCCGCCCGCCTGGGCCTGCGCGCCGGCTCTCGTGTGTGCGCCCGGCTGACCCGGCCCGCGGTGCCGCCTCCGGTCTCTGGCTCACCCGAGGGCGGCGGGGCGAGGTGGCGCGTGGGTCTTCCACCCCGTGTGACTCCCACCCCCCGCCGCAGGCACCCGGTGGTGGCTGAGACGGCCCCACCCCGCAGGCTCCGTGCCACGTGTCAGGCGTTCTCCTGGCGGGGTCGTCGGCCAGTGTTGCCTGAGAGAAAGAAAAGGAGGTGGTAGGGGGGGGGGCTGGGGCTGCGGCTGCCGGTGAGGCTGAAGCAGGCTCCTCGGATGATGGTCCTCACCGTGCCCCTCCCCTTCGGGGCTTTCTGGCCCCTGGCTCGCTGGATTGACTGATCGATGTGGTGATGTCGCGCTCTCCTGGGCCGGACCTAAGTCGCGCTAGACGAGGGACGGACGTTCCTGGCGAACGGGACCGCTCTTCTCGTTCTGTCCGCGGGCCCCTCGCCTCTCTTTTCACACCCTCCCGGCCTGTCGAGGGGTGTGGGGGAAGGCAGGGGTGGTGGTCTCCGGCCCTGACCCTCGGTCTCCCGCCCCCTGCCTCATGGCGCGGGCGGGTCCGTGGTCCTCGGACGCAGCAGACACTCTCGCTTCGCCTCCTTGGCGTGTGCCTCGCGAGCGGTCCTCCCCGCGTCGTTGGGGGGGGCCGTCCCGCCGCTGCGCTGCGCGCCCCTGCTGGCGCGTGAGCGTGCCTTGCTTGGCCGTCGGTGGTGCCCCTGGAGCGCTCCAGGTTGTCCCTCAGGTGCCCGAGGCCGAGCGGTGGTGTCGTTCCCTTTTCCCAGCGTGCTCCTCGGGTCCCCACCGCGGTGGTGTGTCCCCTGAGTGGCTCTCTTGGGGGGGGGGTCGAGACGGTAAGGGAGGCGTGCCTCTGTTTCCCCCCCTCGGTGGGGGGCCGGGTGCCGCCTCGTCGCGGTCGTCCCCCAACGGCTGTGCTGTTGGGGGGATCGTGTTGGGCCGGGGGGCGGCTGAGGTTGTGCCCCCGGCTGTGGCCGCGAGCGCTCCTGTGGGCCGTGTGCTTACCCATACCGCAGACCCCCCCCACCCCGCCCATTCGTGGACTGGGCGGCTTGTGGAGCGCCTCCGCGGGCCCAAAGGGGAGACGATGGGTGGGGGATGATGCACCCTCGGTGAGAAAGCCTTCTCTAGCGATCCGAGAGGGAGCCTTGGGGTACCGGACCCCCCAGCCGCTGCCCCTCCCAAGCGTGCAGTCGCCACGGTGGCGACTGCCAGAGCACGTGGGCAGAGCCCCTCGCCTTCGCGGGAGGGCTTGCGCCGGCCCCGCGGTGGGGCCGTGCGCCGCTCTTTGCCTACCGCGGCCCGCGCCTCCCCCCTCTGAGTCGGGGGAGGGTCCCGCCAGGCCGGCGTCCGGCGCGGGGCCGCGTGTGCGCGTGTGCGTGCGCGTGCGGTGACCCCCGTGGCGAGCTCAAGGGGGCGGGGACGCCCGGGCGTCCCGACTCCCCTGTCCCGCAGCCACGAGGAGCCCGTCGCGCCTGCCCTCGCCGCGAGTCGCAGCCGGCGGCGGTGTGTGGGCGCGGTGCGGGTCGCCTCGCTCGGGAGCGTTTCCCTGGGGCGCGAGCCCCGGCGGTCGGACTTGGATGAAGGCGGATCTGGCGAGGACGGAGGGGCTGAGTTTGGGTGGACGGGTCCCTCCGTGGCACGCGGGGGAGACCGTCACACGCGGGCCCTGGCGGCGGGGCCGGGTCGTGGGGAGGCTCCAGGGTGGCTGGGGCCGGCCGGCGTCTCAGGCGTCGTGGGACCGCCCTCGTGTGTGTGGCGGTGGGACCCCGCGCTTGTTTTCCTGGTGGCCCGGTCGTGCCTCGGCCCTTCCTTTCCCTGGGCAGCGCCCCGCGCCTCTGCCCCGCGGCCCTCGCCGTGTGTGCGTGCCGCCCCCTCCCCGTCGCCGCCGGCCCTCCCCCGCCCCCACCCCATGACCCCCTTCCCCACACGTCCCCTTCCCCGTCTGGGACCGAGCCGGCCTCGCCCTCGTGAGGGTGTCGCCCCCCCCGGCCGCCTCGGCCGGCGGCGTCCCCGGGTGGAGTGCTCACGGTTCCTGAGGCGGGGAAGTCGGGCGCGGCGGAGGTGTGTGTGGGGTGGGGGCCGCGGGGCGGCCGGTGTGCGCGCGGGAGAGTGTTCTCGCGGGCCGGCCGCGGCTCGTGGGTGTTTGGCGGTGG
>NW_027175415.1:240000-242500 GCF_028021215.1 Eschrichtius robustus
TGGACTTCGACTTGGACCTGGACCTGGACCCGGACCTGGACCTGGACCCGGACCCGGACCCGGACCCGGACATGGACCCGGACCCGGACCCGGACCCGGACCCGGACCCGGACCCGGACCGGGACCTGGACCTGGACCTGGACCTGGACCTGGACCGGGACCTGGACCTGGACCCGGACCTGGACCTGGACATGGACATGGACATGGACCCGGACCCGGACCCGGACCCGGACCCGGACCCGGACCCGGACATGGACCTGGACATGGACATGGACATGGACATGGACATGGACCGGGACCTAGACTTGGGCTCCGTCGTCTCCGGGGTCCCCCGGCCGCCGGGTCGACCAGTTCTCCCCGCGGACTTGGACTTCGACTTAGACTTGGACTTCGACTTGGACCTGGACCTGGACATGGACATGGACATGGACATGGACCTGGACCGGGACCGGGACCGGGACATGGACCCGGACCCGGACCCGGACCCGGACCCGGACCCGGACCGGGACCTGGACCTGGACCTGGACCTGGACCTGGACATGGACATGGACCCGGACCCGGACCCGGACCCGGACCCGGACCGGGACCTGGACCTGGACCTGGACCTGGACCTGGACATGGACATGGACCTGGACATGGACCCGGACCCGGACCCGGACCCGGACCCGGACCCGGACCGGGACCGGGACCGGGACCTGGACCTGGACCCGGACATGGACATGGACCCGGACCCGGACCCGGACCCGGACCGGGACCTGGACCTGGACCTGGACCTGGACCTGGACCTGGACCTGGACATGGACATGGACCCGGACCCGGACCCGGACCCGGACCCGGACCCGGACCGGGACCTGGACCTGGACCTGGACATGGACCTGGACCGGGACCTGGACCTGGACCTGGACCTGGACCTGGACCTGGACATGGACATGGACCTGGACCTGGACATGGACATGGACCGGGACCTAGACTTGGGCTCCGTCGTCTCCGGGGTCCCCCGGCCGCCGGGTCGACCAGTTCTCCCCGCGGACCTGGAATTGGACTTAGACTTGGACTTCGACTTGGACCTGGACCTGGACCTGGAACCGGACCGGGACCGGGACCTGGACATGGACATGGACCTGGACCTGGACCTGGACCTGGACCTGGACCTGGACCTGGAACTGGACCGGGACCGGGACCGGGACCGGGACCTGGACATGGACCTGGACCTGGACCGGGAACTGGACGTGGACGTGGACGTGGACCTGGACCTGGACCTGGACCGGGACCGGGACCTGGACTTGGGCTCCGTCGTCTCCGGGGTCCCCCGGCCGCCGGGTCGACCAGTTCTCCCCCCGAGGACTTGGGCTCCGTGGGCCTCAGATACCTATCCTCTACTTGTGTCCTGAACGATCGGTGTGCCGAGTTCGTCTCTTTTTATTAAGATTAAACGTGTAAACGAGAACCACTGAAGTTTAAATAGTACTCTATTTTTATTCTCCTCGCCGGTGGACGGTCCTCCGTTGCGGCGGCAGCGAGGGGAAAACGACAACGAGGACAACAGAAGGAAACTCTAGCTCTCGACGTACTCGTGCCGGCTGAGGCCTCCCTGCTGTCCACCTTCCGTGGAATCGCAGGGACGTTGGAGAAAAATGCTTCCGGGTCCTAGGTCCCAGGTCCTAGGTCCCAGGTCCCAGTTCCCAGGTCCCCAGGTCCCCAGGTCCCCAGGTCCCCAGGTCCCCAGTGCCCCGTCCGCGGCCGTCACTGAGCGGAGAAATGCGCACCAGGAGGATCGGGTTCGTCTTCGTGTCCCCGCCGCCCTGCTGCTCCCGATTCCGATGCGGCCCGCTCACTCGACTGCCGGTTGTCGGGCGCCACCTGCCGGTCGCTCGTTTTTTAAGAGGTCGACCAGATGGCTGGGCCGGCCTGGGTGGGCGGGGCTAATTTTTGAATGACGGAGGGAGGTGTTACAGTGGGAGGAGGGCAGGGGATGCTAGATCATGGGCCAGAGGCCAGAGGCCAGGGGGGCGGGGGATGGAAGCCACTCCAGTCTTCTTTTTTTGTGTTTGTTTGTTTGTTTGTTTGTTTGTTTGTTTGTTTGTTTTTTCTTTTTCTTTTTTAATTTTTAAAAAAATTTTTTATTTTTAATTTTTGGCTGTGTTGGATTTTCGTTGCTGCGTGCAGGCTTTCTCTACTTGTGGCGAGTAGGGGCTACTCTTCAGTGTGGTGCATGGGCTTATCATTGCGGTGCCTTTTCTTGTTGCATGAGCTCTAGGCGTGCGGGCTTCAGTAGTTGTGGCACACGGGCTTAGTTGCTCCGCGGCATGTGGGATCTTCCTGGACCAGGGATCGAACCCGTGTCCCCTGTATTGACAGGCAGATTCTTAACCACTGCGCCACCAGAGAAGTCCCTTATTTATTTATTTATCTATCTAACCATTCATTCATTCATTCATTCATTCACTTATTTACTTATGGCTGTGTTGGGTCTTCGTTTCTGTGCGAGGGCTTTCTCTAG
>NW_027175415.1:247500-252500 GCF_028021215.1 Eschrichtius robustus
TCAACTTAGTCCTCTCGATATTCAAAGAACCAGGTTTGGCTCAGAACTGAAGAAGAAGCTTCTCTCTCTGCCTAGCAAGTCTTTCCTTGGGATGTTGGTGACATGGCTAACGAAGCACTGTTTCACAGTGACCTATCAGATTAAGTGCTTTACAATCTTTTGGATATTTTGGACACATTTGCTCAAAAATTGAAGGACAGATGAAGTCCTTTGGACTTCGAACGCACTTTGAGATAGGATCCAGGAGGAGAGGGCCCTCAAAATAGCTCAAAAATGTGTTCTCTCTCCTGAGAAATGAGAGAGATGAAACTGAGTAAGTTTCTTGGAGAGGTTCGATGACACGGGAAAGTGTTGTCAAAGAGGAAGGAACAACGTGAAGTCTTCTTTGGCTTGTGTCTGTACACCGATGTGTTCTAACTGTTCCAGAAATGATGGGATCTTTCTTCCTGGAAGTCTTCTCTGCCCTGGCATAAAGTGTTGTCTGTTATCGTCAAAATGGAGGCTCACACGAAAGGGGCTGAACCCAGTATCAGGGAGATGTTCTAACCGACTTTCACGCCAAGGCAGTAACAACAGCCTGTGGAAAGATGGTGGGGGTGGCGGGGCACACGTGGATCAGGTCCATTCTGTCCTTTCAACAGCCGGTCGGGGCTATGGCAGACGGGAGACGTTGGCCCAGCCGGTTGCTCCCTGGCCAACCTCCCCCCTCCCCCACACCTTGCATTCCTTCACCCGCCCATGGTGCCTCCAAGATGACTCCAATTGTAAATAGACATTGGCAGGAAGACTTCTACAGTCTACCGGCAACGTCTGACCTGTCATGCTTGTAACCCTGGGGGGGAAAAATCATTTTTCTCTATGGAAAGAAAACCTCCTCTCTCTGGACCCTCTGAACCCCAGCCACTGGATTTCATTCCACTGCCACTTAGTAGGGGTCATCCAAACATCCTTGTATGTTTTCCGTGTGGGTTGAAGTCTTCCCTCGCTGCAAGCCTGATGTCCTCACCGTGGCACAGAGACTGTTAAAAAAACAAAATGTGTTTGCCACTTGGGGTCTACCTTCCACAGCCTCCCGTGTGATCAGATCAAGGCACCCGCTTCTCTGGGCAAATCCTACAATCCTTCACAAAAGCTCTTGTAAACTTTTTGGAACCGTCACTCGTCCAGTCACCCTCAATCATCAGGCAAGGTCGGCAGAACCGATGGAAAAACTGGACTCCAAGAAGAACAAGAATGACTTACATGGGGTTGAATGAACTGATGAATAGGATGACAATGTGTATGACTACTTGTGTAAAATAGGACTGCTTGGGGAAGCGGGGGATAGATAACTTAGGAGGTTGAGATGAACATATACACATTACTGTACATAAAGTAGGTAATCAACAAACACCTCCTACTATATAGCACAGGAAACTCTACTCACTACTTTGTAATAACGTATGAGAGAAAAGAATCTGAAAAAGAATATCTATATAAAGTATTTTGATATATATATATATATAAAGAGAGAGAGAGAGAGAGAAAAACAGAGAGAGAGAGGGAGAGAGGGAGAGAGGGAGAGATTAGGACTGATTGTTAAATCTTTTGTTTTCCAGATACAAGGAAAAACAAAAACAAACAAACAAAACCCAATTTTCTTCTTTTATTTTTAAAGGGGGACGTCCATTTGGTAACTTATACCTCTGTCAGCAGGATAGAATCACTGATCTTTTTCTCCCTACTTTCCTTAATTCAGAAACTCTCAGGGAGGCTTCTTATTTCCCTGGCAATAGAGTTATTTGCATATGTTACTTGGAGGCCAAAATTATGTTTCCATAAAACGGGGATACACACTTGTGGATATGAAATTCTGGTCTTACTCACTTCCCTTAGGGTGTTGTTCTTAACCTGAAAACTGGACTGCATCCCGAAGTTTTTTGAGTTCCCTCCAATATCTGGCTACGACTCTCTCCATGAACGTTTTGCCATTTTCTCCCACCCTTTTGACTTGGCATCACTGAGAACTAAAACGGCCCTTTGCCTGAAGCCCTGCAAACGGAAGCTAGAGAACTTGACGAAAACCTTAGAGAAACGGCCACAACGGCTCCTATGGAAAAAGTCCTCGTTCCTGTTTCTGTGAGAGCCACTCTGAAATTTGAACCAAACACCCGACGACATCATCAGAGTTATTTCAAACTTCTAAAGTTGCTTCGACCCTGACATCTAGAAATCTCCTTGACTCAGAGACAGACAGACAGACAGACAGACAGACAGACAGACAGACAGACAGACACACACACACACACACACACACACACACACACACACACACACACACACACACACGAGTCACCAGCTCAGCTTTAATATGTTCCAAGGAACTTTCAGAGGAGGGAACTGTTGGGCTCCAGAGTAGGCCGCCCCAAAATGTGCCTCCATGCTCTATTGCTTATTTTGAATTCAAGTGACCTAAGAACCGGCCAGCACAAGAGGGACACACTGGCCCTCCTTTCTGTCCTCCTGCGGAGGAAGATCTCAAGTGAAGACGTCTGCTTTCACGCGTGTCCATGATTCTCAAATGGTGTAGTGGGGTTTCCTGGGTTAGGAAAAGGAGGGGACTCCTTTTGCCTGGAAAAAAAGCCTGTTTCTCACACATCCTCCTCCCATCCCTTCCTCTCTCCCTCCTTCCCTCCCTGCAGTTTGGAGGGGGCAGCCTAAGGGTGGGGGAAATTGGGGAAAGAAAAAAGAAAAAGCCATTCATTAAAGAGAAGCTCGAGGCAAAGTCAAACGCTCCGACTTGACCGGAGAGCTTTCTGCATTTGAATGGAGCGATTGAACGAGGCCCTGCCGAATGAATCGTCCGGACCTCCCCTCCCCCGCTCCTGGCAAAGGTCAGTCCAGGGGACTTAGGAAGGAGCGCTGGAGAAGGAACGGGGGTGGGGGTGGGGGTGGGGGCGGGAACAACAGACAATAGCCGCTGCCTGCCTGCCTGCCTGCCCGCCCGCCGGGCTGAGGCCTGAGGGCTGAGGGCCACGCTGGCTCCTGCAACACAATCCCTTCCAGGAAACTGCTGTGATGACTATTTGGCAGTGAATGATCAAATCTGAACTCTCTTGGCCTATTTCTGCAAAAGGCCCGAGTCTCAGCTACGACAGATTCTCTGGATTTCTTGGCACATGGACTGACCCGCACCCTCCCATCCTGTCAGATCCTCCTTTGTACACACACCTCCACTGGAAGGGTTCTTTGGCCTCGTCCAGAAAACGAACAAGCAAGAACTTAATTCCGATAACGAACGAGACTCTGGCATGCTAACTAGTTACGCGACCCCCGAGCGGTCGGCGTCCCCCAACTTCTTAGAGGGACAAGTGGCGTTCAGCCACCCGAGATTGAGCAATAACAGGTCTGTGATGCCCTTAGATGTCCGGGGCTGCACGCGCGCTACACTGACTGGCTCAGCGTGTGCCTACCCTACGCCGGCAGGCGCGGGTAACCCGTTGAACCCCATTCGTGATGGGGATCGGGGATTGCAATTATTCCCCATGAACGAGGAATTCCCAGTAAGTGCGGGTCATAAGCTTGCGTTGATTAAGTCCCTGCCCTTTGTACACACCGCCCGTCGCTACTACCGATTGGATGGTTTAGTGAGGCCCTCGGATCGGCCCCGCCGGGGTCGGCCCACGGCCCTGGCGGAGCGCTGAGAAGACGGTCGAACTTGACTATCTAGAGGAAGTAAAAGTCGTAACAAGGTTTCCGTAGGTGAACCTGCGGAAGGATCATTAACGTGGTTCCGAGAGCGCGGCGGCCGACCCGCCCTGCTCGCGAACGAGCCTCTCTCCACCCGTGCGGCGCGGGACGGGAGAAGAAAGGGGGAAGGGAGGCGACCGGGAGGTCGGCACCTGGCGCGCGCGCGGACGGGCGTGTGCGTTGCGTGTGCGCGTGCGGGGGCGCTGCCGCCCCGGGCGGCCCGTCGTCGGGCCGGTGGTGGCCCTCCGCAGGGGGCGGAGGAGAGCGAGAAAAGGGGGTGGACCGAAAGGGGTCGGGTGGGGAGGGCGGCTCCTCGCCTCCCTCACCGCACCCGCCCCGTCTGCCCTTCCTGCGCCTCCTCCCCTGGGGGTTGGCGGTCGACACCGTCCCCCCGGTAGGGCCGCCCGAGGCGACCCCCGCCCGCCACCACGCCGCGTCACCTGCGACCGTCGTGGTGATCTCCTGGCGCATCTCTCCCGCCCGACCTCCCCGCCACGTCCCTCGAGGTTTGGGTCCGAGGGTTCCGGGGGGGCCGAGCCCCCCCCACAACGCGCGCCTCCGTCTCCGGCGCCGGTCACGCCCCCCCGTTCGCGACCGCTTCCCCCGCGCGGAGCCTCCGGTGCGTCTCGGGATGGGTGGCGTGGCGGCGGCGGCTCCACCGTGGGGCCGCTCGCCCGCCCCGTCGCCTTCCCGCCGCCGGCCCTGGACCGGTTCCTTCCCGGCCGTCGGTCCTCCGCTCCGGGCCCTCCGCCCCCTCGCCGTTCGCCTCGGCCTGTCCTCCGAGCCTGGGGCCTCTCCTCCGTCGTCCGTCGGGCTCTCTCTCTTTCCCGCCCTCCCCCCCCCGTGTGCCCCCTGCCCGCTCGTTCCCCCGCTTCCCGTCGGAGCCTCCCTTACCGCCCTCGGTGGCGATAAGGGGGCCCGGGACGCGGGTGCGGGGCAAGGGCCCCGGGTGGGGGGGCGGGGTTGGGGTTTAGGAGAAAAGAGGGCCGCGCCCGTGCCCGGGCGCGAGCGGGAGGTCTCCGCCCGGCTTGGGGGACACGGTGGGGGCCTCGTCGGGCGGTGGCAGTGGTTGTCTCGTGTGGCGGTCGGCCCGGCGCCCGGCCGGGGCCCCGTGTCACGGGCCGGTAGCGCCGAGGCCCCGCGTGCTGCGGGCGGGCGCGGGCGGAGAGCGTGTCGGTCGGTTGTCGGGGCGGCGGCGGCGAGCGTGGGGCGCTCCGTCCCCCCCGCCTCGCCCGCCTCCCCCTCTCCAGGTACCTAGCGCGTCCCGGCGC
>NW_027175415.1:260000-262500 GCF_028021215.1 Eschrichtius robustus
CCTGGACCTGGACCTGGACCGGGACCTGGACCTGGACCTGGACCTGGACCTGGACATGGACATGGACATGGACCCGGACCCGGACCCGGACCCGGACCCGGACCTGGACCCGGACATGGACCTGGACATGGACATGGACATGGACATGGACATGGACCGGGACCTAGACTTGGGCTCCGTCGTCTCCGGGGTCCCCCGGCCGCCGGGTCGACCAGTTCTCCCCGCGGACTTGGACTTCGACTTAGACTTGGACTTCGACTTGGACCTGGACCTGGACATGGACATGGACATGGACATGGACCTGGACAGGGACCGGGACCGGGACATGGACCCGGACCCGGACCCGGACCCGGACCCGGACCCGGACCCGGACCGGGACCTGGACCTGGACCTGGACCTGGACCTGGACCTGGACATGGACATGGACCCGGACCCGGACCCGGACCCGGACCCGGACCCGGACCGGGACCTGGACCTGGACCTGGACCTGGACATGGACATGGACCCGGACATGGACCCGGACCCGGACCCGGACCCGGACCCGGACCCGGACCGGGACCGGGACCGGGACCGGGACCTGGACCTGGACCTGGACCTGGACATGGACCCGGACCCGGACCCGGACCCGGACCGGGACCTGGACCTGGACCTGGACCTGGACCTGGACCTGGACCTGGACATGGACATGGACCCGGACCCGGACCCGGACCCGGACCCGGACCCGGACCCGGACCGGGACCTGGACCTGGACCTGGACCTGGACCTGGACATGGACATGGACCTGGACCGGGACCTGGACCTGGACCTGGACCTGGACCTGGACATGGACATGGACCTGGACCTGGACATGGACATGGACCGGGACCTAGACTTGGGCTCCGTCGTCTCCGGGGTCCCCCGGCCGCCGGGTCGACCAGTTCTCCCCGCGGACCTGGAATTGGACTTAGACTTGGACTTCGACTTGGACCTGGACCTGGACCCGGACCTGGACCTGGACCCGGACCCGGACCCGGACCCGGACATGGACCCGGACCCGGACCCGGACCCGGACCCGGACCCGGACCGGGACCTGGACCTGGACCTGGACCTGGACCTGGACCGGGACCTGGACCTGGACCTGGACCTGGACCTGGACATGGACATGGACATGGACCCGGACCCGGACCCGGACCCGGACCCGGACCCGGACCCGGACATGGACCTGGACATGGACATGGACATGGACATGGACATGGACCGGGACCTAGACTTGGGCTCCGTCGTCTCCGGGGTCCCCCGGCCGCCGGGTCGACCAGTTCTCCCCGCGGACTAGGACTTCGACTTAGACTTGGACTTCGACTTGGACCTGGACCTGGACATGGACATGGACATGGACATGGACCTGGACCGGGACCGGGACCGGGACATGGACCCGGACCCGGACCCGGACCCGGACCCGGACCCGGACCGGGACCTGGACCTGGACCTGGACCTGGACCTGGACATGGACATGGACCCGGACCCGGACCCGGACCCGGACCCGGACCGGGACCTGGACCTGGACCTGGACCTGGACCTGGACATGGACATGGACCTGGACATGGACCCGGACCCGGACCCGGACCCGGACCCGGACCCGGACCCGGACCGGGACCGGGACCGGGACCTGGACCTGGACCCGGACATGGACATGGACCCGGACCCGGACCCGGACCCGGACCGGGACCTGGACCTGGACCTGGACCTGGACCTGGACCTGGACCTGGACATGGACATGGACCCGGACCCGGACCCGGACCCGGACCCGGACCCGGACCGGGACCTGGACCTGGACCTGGACATGGACCTGGACCGGGACCTGGACCTGGACCTGGACCTGGACCTGGACCTGGACATGGACATGGACCTGGACCTGGACATGGACATGGACCGGGACCTAGACTTGGGCTCCGTCGTCTCCGGGGTCCCCCGGCCGCCGGGTCGACCAGTTCTCCCCGCGGACCTGGAATTGGACTTAGACTTGGACTTCGACTTGGACCTGGACCTGGACCTGGAACCGGACCGGGACCGGGACCTGGACATGGACATGGACCTGGACCTGGACCTGGACCTGGACCTGGACCTGGACCTGGAACTGGACCGGGACCGGGACCGGGACCGGGACCTGGACATGGACCTGGACCTGGACCGGGAACTGGACGTGGACGTGGACGTGGACCTGGACCTGGACCTGGACCGGGACCGGGACCTGGACTTGGGCTCCGTCGTCTCCGGGGTCCCCCGGCCGCCGGGTCGACCAGTTCTCCCCCCGAGGACTTGGGCTCCGTGGGCCTCAGATACCTATCCTCTACTTGTGTCCTGAACGATCGGTGTGCCGAGTTCGTCTCTTTTTATTAAGATTAAACGTGTAAACGAGAACCACTGAAGTTTAAATAGTACTCTATTTTTATTCTCCTCGCCGGTGGACGGTCCTCCGTTGCGGCGGCAGCGAGGGGAAAACGACAACGAGGACAACAGAAGG
>NW_027175415.1:267500-275000 GCF_028021215.1 Eschrichtius robustus
GACCTTTTACGGAGGAGAGACTGAGCATGTTTGGTTCCATGCCTAGATAGATCTTGTGCTTTAGGGAAAGACTGTACTAGGTAGGAGCCTAGACTTCTACAAAGTATTCCATGTTCACACTGTTCACTGTGGTTGGCTTCCTTACTTTCACTGAAGAGGAAAAAAAAAAAAAAAAAGACAGTGTCCAAGGACGAGGCATTCTAAAGAAGGAACGTGTGTGGTCCAAGCTACCTGATGTTGCCATCGTCACGGTAGGAAGAGGACTTTTTTTGGGGGGGGAGGGGGGAGGCAAAGTAGAAGGTGTATGGAGATAAGGTTTGGGGGAAGGAGAAAGAGATTTTTGTCCTAAAGGTAGTCATTTATCAATGGAAAAGAAAGAAAACAAGGGACAAGCTAAAAATGGGCACAGACAGTTGGAAAAGGTGTGTGAAGAAAAGTGTCTTTGGAAAGGAATTGGATCCGTGGTCAGGACTGGATAAGATGAGGGTGGATTCAAAGACAGAAATGAGTTTTTGTATCAACATGAAACCAGTGCAAAATTAGAATTTAGTTGTCTCTCTCTGTTAAAAGGACCAGGTTTGGGTTTAGGGTTTGGGTTTTTCTTCTATCGGTCTGCTCTGCCCATCATGAGAGATTAGATTAGATTAGGAAAGGTTTTTTCCTTTATCTTTAAGGAGAGAGAGAAAGAAAGAAAGAGAGAGAGAGAGAGAGAGAGAGAGAGAGAGAGAGAGAGAGAGAAAGAGAGAGAGAGAGAGAAAGAAAGAGAGAGAGAGAAAGAAAGAAAAGAAAGAAAGAAAGAAAGAAAGAAAGAAAGAAAGAAAGAAAGAAAGAAAGAAAGAAAGAAAGAAAGAAAGAAAGAAAGAAAGAAAGGAAGGAAGGAAGAAAGGCTTATGTCTTTGTCAAAAGTCATCACTTATTTTCTAGGTTGCCTTTATCAGGTCTTGGAGGACTCACATCAACTTAGTCCTCTCGATATTCAAAGAACCAGGTTTGGCTCAGAACTGAAGAAGAAGCTTCTCTCTCTGCCTAGCAAGTCTTTCCTTGGGATGTTGGTGACATGGCTAACGAAGCACTGTTTCACAGTGACCTATCAGATTAAGTGCTTTACAATCTTTTGGATATTTTGGACACATTTGCTCAAAAATTGAAGGACAGATGAAGTCCTTTGGACTTCGAACGCACTTTGAGATAGGATCCAGGAGGAGAGGGCCCTCAAAATAGCTCAAAAATGTGTTCTCTCTCCTGAGAAATGAGAGAGATGAAACTGAGTAAGTTTCTTGGAGAGGTTCGATGACACGGGAAAGTGTTGTCAAAGAGGAAGGAACAACGTGAAGTCTTCTTTGGCTTGTGTCTGTACACCGATGTGTTCTAACTGTTCCAGAAATGATGGGATCTTTCTTCCTGGAAGTCTTCTCTGCCCTGGCATAAAGTGTTGTCTGTTATCGTCAAAATGGAGGCTCACACGAAAGGGGCTGAACCCAGTATCAGGGAGATGTTCTAACCGACTTTCACGCCAAGGCAGTAACAACAGCCTGTGGAAAGATGGTGGGGGTGGCGGGGCACACGTGGATCAGGTCCATTCTGTCCTTTCAACAGCCGGTCGGGGCTATGGCAGACGGGAGACGTTGGCCCAGCCGGTTGCTCCCTGGCCAACCTCCCCCCTCCCCCACACCTTGCATTCCTTCACCCGCCCATGGTGCCTCCAAGATGACTCCAATTGTAAATAGACATTGGCAGGAAGACTTCTACAGTCTACCGGCAACGTCTGACCTGTCATGCTTGTAACCCTGGGGGGGAAAAATCATTTTTCTCTATGGAAAGAAAACCTCCTCTCTCTGGACCCTCTGAACCCCAGCCACTGGATTTCATTCCACTGCCACTTAGTAGGGGTCATCCAAACATCCTTGTATGTTTTCCGTGTGGGTTGAAGTCTTCCCTCGCTGCAAGCCTGATGTCCTCACCGTGGCACAGAGACTGTTAAAAAAACAAAATGTGTTTGCCACTTGGGGTCTACCTTCCACAGCCTCCCGTGTGATCAGATCAAGGCACCCGCTTCTCTGGGCAAATCCTACAATCCTTCACAAAAGCTCTTGTAAACTTTTTGGAACCGTCACTCGTCCAGTCACCCTCAATCATCAGGCAAGGTCGGCAGAACCGATGGAAAAACTGGACTCCAAGAAGAACAAGAATGACTTACATGGGGTTGAATGAACTGATGAATAGGATGACAATGTGTATGACTACTTGTGTAAAATAGGACTGCTTGGGGAAGCGGGGGATAGATAACTTAGGAGGTTGAGATGAACATATACACATTACTGTACATAAAGTAGGTAATCAACAAACACCTCCTACTATATAGCACAGGAAACTCTACTCACTACTTTGTAATAACGTATGAGAGAAAAGAATCTGAAAAAGAATATCTATATAAAGTATTTTGATATATATATATATAAAGAGAGAGAGAGAGAGAGAAAAACAGAGAGAGAGAGGGAGAGAGGGAGAGAGGGAGAGATTAGGACTGATTGTTAAATCTTTTGTTTTCCAGATACAAGGAAAAACAAAAACAAACAAACAAAACCCAATTTTCTTCTTTTATTTTTAAAGGGGGACGTCCATTTGGTAACTTATACCTCTGTCAGCAGGATAGAATCACTGATCTTTTTCTCCCTACTTTCCTTAATTCAGAAACTCTCAGGGAGGCTTCTTATTTCCCTGGCAATAGAGTTATTTGCATATGTTACTTGGAGGCCAAAATTATGTTTCCATAAAACGGGGATACACACTTGTGGATATGAAATTCTGGTCTTACTCACTTCCCTTAGGGTGTTGTTCTTAACCTGAAAACTGGACTGCATCCCGAAGTTTTTTGAGTTCCCTCCAATATCTGGCTACGACTCTCTCCATGAACGTTTTGCCATTTTCTCCCACCCTTTTGACTTGGCATCACTGAGAACTAAAACGGCCCTTTGCCTGAAGCCCTGCAAACGGAAGCTAGAGAACTTGACGAAAACCTTAGAGAAACGGCCACAACGGCTCCTATGGAAAAAGTCCTCGTTCCTGTTTCTGTGAGAGCCACTCTGAAATTTGAACCAAACACCCGACGACATCATCAGAGTTATTTCAAACTTCTAAAGTTGCTTCGACCCTGACATCTAGAAATCTCCTTGACTCAGAGACAGACAGACAGACAGACAGACAGACAGACAGACAGACAGACAGACACACACACACACACACACACACACACACACACACACACACACACACACACACACACGAGTCACCAGCTCAGCTTTAATATGTTCCAAGGAACTTTCAGAGGAGGGAACTGTTGGGCTCCAGAGTAGGCCGCCCCAAAATGTGCCTCCATGCTCTATTGCTTATTTTGAATTCAAGTGACCTAAGAACCGGCCAGCACAAGAGGGACACACTGGCCCTCCTTTCTGTCCTCCTGCGGAGGAAGATCTCAAGTGAAGACGTCTGCTTTCACGCGTGTCCATGATTCTCAAATGGTGTAGTGGGGTTTCCTGGGTTAGGAAAAGGAGGGGACTCCTTTTGCCTGGAAAAAAAGCCTGTTTCTCACACATCCTCCTCCCATCCCTTCCTCTCTCCCTCCTTCCCTCCCTGCAGTTTGGAGGGGGCAGCCTAAGGGTGGGGGAAATTGGGGAAAGAAAAAAGAAAAAGCCATTCATTAAAGAGAAGCTCGAGGCAAAGTCAAACGCTCCGACTTGACCGGAGAGCTTTCTGCATTTGAATGGAGCGATTGAACGAGGCCCTGCCGAATGAATCGTCCGGACCTCCCCTCCCCCGCTCCTGGCAAAGGTCAGTCCAGGGGACTTAGGAAGGAGCGCTGGAGAAGGAACGGGGGTGGGGGTGGGGGTGGGGGCGGGAACAACAGACAATAGCCGCTGCCTGCCTGCCTGCCTGCCCGCCCGCCGGGCTGAGGCCTGAGGGCTGAGGGCCACGCTGGCTCCTGCAACACAATCCCTTCCAGGAAACTGCTGTGATGACTATTTGGCAGTGAATGATCAAATCTGAACTCTCTTGGCCTATTTCTGCAAAAGGCCCGAGTCTCAGCTACGACAGATTCTCTGGATTTCTTGGCACATGGACTGACCCGCACCCTCCCATCCTGTCAGATCCTCCTTTGTACACACACCTCCACTGGAAGGGTTCTTTGGCCTCGTCCAGAAAACGAACAAGCAAGAACTTAATTCCGATAACGAACGAGACTCTGGCATGCTAACTAGTTACGCGACCCCCGAGCGGTCGGCGTCCCCCAACTTCTTAGAGGGACAAGTGGCGTTCAGCCACCCGAGATTGAGCAATAACAGGTCTGTGATGCCCTTAGATGTCCGGGGCTGCACGCGCGCTACACTGACTGGCTCAGCGTGTGCCTACCCTACGCCGGCAGGCGCGGGTAACCCGTTGAACCCCATTCGTGATGGGGATCGGGGATTGCAATTATTCCCCATGAACGAGGAATTCCCAGTAAGTGCGGGTCATAAGCTTGCGTTGATTAAGTCCCTGCCCTTTGTACACACCGCCCGTCGCTACTACCGATTGGATGGTTTAGTGAGGCCCTCGGATCGGCCCCGCCGGGGTCGGCCCACGGCCCTGGCGGAGCGCTGAGAAGACGGTCGAACTTGACTATCTAGAGGAAGTAAAAGTCGTAACAAGGTTTCCGTAGGTGAACCTGCGGAAGGATCATTAACGTGGTTCCGAGAGCGCGGCGGCCGACCCGCCCTGCTCGCGAACGAGCCTCTCTCCACCCGTGCGGCGCGGGACGGGAGAAGAAAGGGGGAAGGGAGGCGACCGGGAGGTCGGCACCTGGCGCGCGCGCGGACGGGCGTGTGCGTTGCGTGTGCGCGTGCGGGGGCGCTGCCGCCCCGGGCGGCCCGTCGTCGGGCCGGTGGTGGCCCTCCGCAGGGGGCGGAGGAGAGCGAGAAAAGGGGGTGGACCGAAAGGGGTCGGGTGGGGAGGGCGGCTCCTCGCCTCCCTCACCGCACCCGCCCCGTCTGCCCTTCCTGCGCCTCCTCCCCTGGGGGTTGGCGGTCGACACCGTCCCCCCGGTAGGGCCGCCCGAGGCGACCCCCGCCCGCCACCACGCCGCGTCACCTGCGACCGTCGTGGTGATCTCCTGGCGCATCTCTCCCGCCCGACCTCCCCGCCACGTCCCTCGAGGTTTGGGTCCGAGGGTTCCGGGGGGGCCGAGCCCCCCCCACAACGCGCGCCTCCGTCTCCGGCGCCGGTCACGCCCCCCCGTTCGCGACCGCTTCCCCCGCGCGGAGCCTCCGGTGCGTCTCGGGATGGGTGGCGTGGCGGCGGCGGCTCCACCGTGGGGCCGCTCGCCCGCCCCGTCGCCTTCCCGCCGCCGGCCCTGGACCGGTTCCTTCCCGGCCGTCGGTCCTCCGCTCCGGGCCCTCCGCCCCCTCGCCGTTCGCCTCGGCCTGTCCTCCGAGCCTGGGGCCTCTCCTCCGTCGTCCGTCGGGCTCTCTCTCTTTCCCGCCCTCCCCCCCCCGTGTGCCCCCTGCCCGCTCGTTCCCCCGCTTCCCGTCGGAGCCTCCCTTACCGCCCTCGGTGGCGATAAGGGGGCCCGGGACGCGGGTGCGGGGCAAGGGCCCCGGGTGGGGGGGCGGGGTTGGGGTTTAGGAGAAAAGAGGGCCGCGCCCGTGCCCGGGCGCGAGCGGGAGGTCTCCGCCCGGCTTGGGGGACACGGTGGGGGCCTCGTCGGGCGGTGGCAGTGGTTGTCTCGTGTGGCGGTCGGCCCGGCGCCCGGCCGGGGCCCCGTGTCACGGGCCGGTAGCGCCGAGGCCCCGCGTGCTGCGGGCGGGCGCGGGCGGAGAGCGTGTCGGTCGGTTGTCGGGGCGGCGGCGGCGAGCGTGGGGCGCTCCGTCCCCCCCGCCTCGCCCGCCTCCCCCTCTCCAGGTACCTAGCGCGTCCCGGCGCGGAGGTTTAAAGACCCATGGGGGGGTCGCCCGTCCGCCTTGGGGTCGGGGCGGTCGGGCCCGCGGGGAGTCGGGAGGCCCCCTCCCTTCTCCCCCAGACTCCGCTTTCCCACCCCCACCCCCACGGGGCCGGGGCACCGCGCCGCGCGCCACTGGTCCTCCCCGCCGCGGCCGTCGGGAGGGGGCTACCCGGCGGCCGTGGTGCGGGCCGGGCCCGTGTGCCGCGTGAGTGCGGGCCCCGCGTCCCTCGCGGGGTGGGGGGGGGTGAGGTGGGAACCCCCCGGGCGCCTGTGGGGTGTCCGAGCCCGCCCCGCCTGCGGGTCGGTGCCGGGCGCCCCGTCGTGAAACCTTCCGGCCCCTCCGGTCTGCTGTTTTCTGTCTGACTTGGCCGGCCAGAGGCAACCCCTCCGGGGGATGTGCCGTGCCACCGGCGGGGACCCCGCCGAAACGCAAAGAAACCAAACTCGTACGACTCTTAGCGGTGGATCACTCGGCTCGTGCGTCGATGAAGAACGCAGCTAGCTGCGAGAATTAATGTGAATTGCAGGACACATTGATCATCGACACTTCGAACGCACTTGCGGCCCCGGGTTCCTCCCGGGGCTACGCCTGTCTGAGCGTCGCTTGACGATCAATCGCCCCCCGGGGGTGTGCGCGCGTGCGTTGCGTGTGTGTGCGCTCGCGCGCGCGCCTTCCCGGGGTGGCGCGGCTGGGGGTTTCCTCGCAGGGCCGCCGGGGCCCTCTGTCCCCCTAAGTGCAGACGCGGCGCCCCCCCCCCTCCGCCTCGTGCTGAGGCCACGGGGGGGCCCGCTGCCCGCGAGAGGGAAGAGAAGGGAGAGAGAGCTCGCGACGAGGTCCCTGGCCGTTGGCCTCCGCGGTCGGTCCCCTTCGGGAAGCGCCCTCGCGCCGCAAGCGGTCTTTGGGCGTACCCCCGGGGTGTCGGTGGGCGGGGACGGTCCCGCGCCCTCGCGGCCGGGGCCCGCTGTGGTGGCGTGGCGGGGCCGCGTCCGTTCCGCCGTCGTTCGCCGCCCGCCCCCGGCGGCGGCGGCGTCCCGGCGACGGACGTCCGGCCCGCCTCCTCCGCGGCGCCCCGAGCCGCGCGTCCGGGGTCCGTGCCCGCCCCCGCCGCCTCGCCTCGCCGTGTCGGGGCGGGCGGCTCGGGCCGAGGCCGAGTCGTGCGTGCGCGGCCGCGCCCCGGGGATGCGTGCCCCGGCGGCGACCCGCGGGACGCCGCGGCGTCGCCTGCCGCCGCGCGCTTTCCCCCGGGCTGCGGCCGCGCCGCGCTCCGTGCCCGCTCCCGAGCCCGCGGTGGGCGTCCGTGGGTGGGTGGACCGGGGCGCTCGGCGTCCGTCGCTCGTCGCGGCGGGGGCGTCTCGCGGCTGCGTGGAGGACGCGGTGTGCGGCGTTGGCGGCGCGAGAGAGAGAGAGAGAGAGAGAGAGAGAGAGTGAGTGGTGGGAGTGAGTCGCTCGGTCGGTCGGGCGTGGAAGGAGGCGCGGGGTGAAGGAGGGCCCGGCGGTCGGGGGGCGACCGCCGGGTTTTCTCCAC